>NC_051069.1:55362016-55420719 GCF_004664715.2 Peromyscus leucopus
AGAGAGAGAGAGAGAGAGAGAGAGAGAGAGAGAGAGAGCACAGAGTGAGTATGGAAGTCAGAGGACAACTCACAGGAATCATTTCTCTGTCCTAGGAGAACTGTGATGTTTAGGCTGCAGCCATCTGGTGGAGAAGGGACCTTTTAAAGCCTTGCCAGTAACCCTGTCTACTTGCCAAGCTGCGTCCTCTGCTTTTTTCTAATTTGAACAAATGGACCAGCAGGGCCATGGACGGCTGCTATGGGGGCTGTTGGCTGTGCAAAATCCCTGCAGTTATAAACCAAAGCAGGGAGCTTGTGGGTGCTTCTCTAGAAACAGCTAGAGCTTCTGTCCACAGCTTTTCAGATGTGTTGGCTGGAGTGGTTAGAAAGAATTATAATATGAAGGTGCACAGGCCCTCCCGATTCCCACTGTTATAGCAAAGCTTCCAACTGTTTATTTTGATATAAGCTGAGGGCTCCATAATCTGTTCCACCCACTCTTCCTTCTTCTGGTGGGAGAGTACTCCTTGTCACCATGAGTCACAAAGTATTTTGTGCTCCATGAACTATTAATACCATAAAAGATGTCCTAGAAGAACAAAGTTTTATGCTTAAATAAGGTCTGGGAATCATGCATTGGCTCCTCTCTTCCTGAAGATTAGCAGTACACAGTGGTTTATAGAGGTCTGACAAGGGCCAGTGCCTCGGCTCAGTAGATAAAGGGACTTTCGGCCAAGTCTGATGACCTGAGTTTGATTCCCAGACTCCACGTGGTTGGAGAAGAGAAAGGACTCCGATGAGTGATTGAGTTGTTGTTGTCTGGCTCTCTGACTTCCGAACTTGCTCTAGGGTATGTACAACACACACACACACACACACACACACACACACACACACACACACACACGCGCACACACACACACACAAACTCAGGGGAGGGGAGGTTCCTGAAAAATCTTGCAATAGAGAAAACAGGTCAACTGTATTTCAATCCAGAGTATCTGAAATGAATTTGAGTACAAATCCATCCTTCATTCTTTTCTGATAAATGAACAACATCTGCCATAATCCACGGAAGTAGCGTCTTAGCAATAACTCTTGATGACCACTCCTGGGGTGTGGTCAAGAATACTGACATCGGCATAAGGCTCAAGTCTAAACTTTGGACTTGCTTTTGTAAAGTTAACTGGATCTCCTGAACCCGAGTTTCCTCATCTGTGGGGTGGCAACTTGCTTTACAGAATAATGCCTGAAACAATACTGATGAAGTGTTTACCACAGGGCTGGGGATAAAGTCAGCACACCAGAGTGTCTCCATCGCCAACATTTTCATCATCACATAGCTCTGTGGCTTCTTTGTGTCTTATTCTCAGGGGTCATGACTCTAACAAAAGGAATGAGTTTGCAAAGCCACCAGCCTCTGCGAGAATCCACCCTAGTATACCAAAGCTGGCATTTTCTCAAGCAGCCCAGCATTCTGGGATAAACTTGCTCCAAATTGACCCTTCTGCGCCTGAGGCACTTATTTGCACCTGTCAATCAGCCATGACTTCGCTTGGCTGCTCATAGTCAGCTTTCTTGTCTGGAATGGGATGGAGACTCGCACTCAGTCTCTGGCTTTCCTCTGGGGGTGCTTGCCGGGACCCAGAGAGCAACAAGAACAGGTCTCAGTGCACCACCTGAACCAAGATAACCGGATGGGCCTTTTGGTCTCACTTGGCAGGACTGCCTCTCATTCACCATCGCTGTCTCCTGCTTTTCCTCTACCTGCACCTCCCAAGTCTCGGATGAGACTGTATCATCCATCAATGTACAGACTTCTTAGCTTCAGCAGCACGGTTTTACAAAAACCTACCAGTTGATCTATGGGGAAAGGATTGAAGGACAAAATAGGGCCCGGGTCCTTGCTGGGGCTTTTGAGGGCATCAAGGCAAAGAGTGATGGATATTTAGAATAGGTAATAAGATGCTAAAAGACCATGCTGTGCCTCGGGGAGTGGGTGCTGGTGTGTGACCGATGAAGATGACCACTGGCTATGCAGGTGTGTTCTTCCACCCGGCAGTTGGAGGTGGGGACATGCTCAGCTGTTGAGGATACTACCATAAAGCCCCAGGATGGCTTCAAGCTCCCGATCTTCCTGCTCCCTCCAGAGTGCTGGGATCATAAGCGGGAACACCACACCTGGTTAAATACAGATGCTTTAGCGGCTAGATTTAAGAAGGCTGTGCTTCATTGGAGTAGGGAGGACTGACTGTGGGAGGCAGGAGGTGCATACCACTGCTAAAAGCATCCAATTTGCTAGAGATCCAAACAGCAGACACTGTGACAAGCAATTCTCGTGGCTCATAAACATCATGAGATCTTAATGTGTTCTGGCTTGTAGTTACACGGCATCTTGTAAAATAAGTCCTGGGACAGGAAGATCACAAATTTGAGGCCAACATGGGCTGCAGAGTGAGGACCTGTCTCTTTTACAAGTATTTAGTGGTTTGTGTTCTATCATTGGTATGTGCAGGCTCAGCAAGACCATAAGAAGGGTCAGCTCAATGCTAGATTGTGGCGTGGCTAGAGGCCACTCAGGAGTCTGATACGGGACAGAGGGACTTGAGGAAGGATGTGCCTGAGTCACCATAGATGGTTTCTGTGTTCCTCAGAGCAAGGGCTGTGGACACAGACACACACACACATGTTAGAGCAAACTGCAAGTGGGGTAATGACCTGAATGCTACAACTTGCTCTAGCATTGGAAGAGCCCCTTCCTCTCCCATGGTCAGACCACTTTCCCAGCCTCCTTCACAAGACGGCATAACCTTTGCGTTAAATCTTGGCTGCTGGGGCCCAGGCTTATTGGATAAGTGCTCTCTCCAGGCAAGGTCCACACGTTGCTCACATGTGAGTCTCCACTCTTCCTCTCTTTGTCTAGATGCTGCTGTCTGAATGCACACTGGACCTAACAGGAATTTTCAGACCTATTTTTTAACCCTCATCTTTCAAACCAGTTCACTAGGTCCCGAGCCTTGCCAAGGTACGTGGTCAGCCTCTATGAAATGCACACAGATAGATTCTGTAGGTGTTCGTAGCTCAGCTCTCTTCAGGTGACTCCTGAACTTCCATGGGCTCTCCATCTCACTCTCCATCTCATCTTCCTGTTACATTATGCATGTGGGCACGTGTCTGCACATGTGAGTGGAGGTCAGGGGACAACCTGCAGTGCTGATTCTTCAGCATCCCTCCCTCCCTCCCTCCCTCCCTCCCTCCCTCCCTCCCTCCCTCCCTTCCTTGCCACGGTCTCTCACTGGCCTGAGCCCACCAGATAGCCTGAGTTCTTAACCCCAGGGATATACCCATCTCTCCCCTCCCAGCACTGGGACCACAAGCACAAGCCACAACACTTGGCTTTTTTTTTTTTTTTTTTTTTTTTCGAGACATTCTCTTGTAGCTTGCGCTTTCTGAACTCACTTGTAGCCAGCTGGCCCGACTCACAGAGATCCGCCTGCCTCTCCCAAGTGCTGATTAAAGGCGTGCGCCACCACCGCCCGGCAACACTTGGCTTTTTAACACACGAGTTCTAGGAACCCAACTCAGGTCCTGAGCTATCTCTAAAGCACCTGCCTCCTTCACATTGTTTAATTGTCTTTTGTTGTTTGTTTTCTGAGACTGTGTCTTGCCATGAAGCTCATTTTGTCCTTCAAGCTCACAATTCTCCTGCCTCAGCCTCTTAGATTCTTGGAATACAGGGGTGTAACCCCCATGACCAACTTTTAAACATTACAATTTATTATTGTATGTGTGTGTATGTGTGCTACATTCTATCAGCCCTGTGCCTCTGAGAAACCTGACTAGTGAACTAACCAAGCCTGCTGGGTTGTCTTCAGAATCATCGCTGGAGAAGCAAGACTTCAGAAACAGCCACTTCACTGTTTGGGATGCTAGCACAGAACATATGTGTAATGAATCTCCACTTCACTGTTTGGGATGCTAGCACAGAACATATGTGTAATGAATCTCCACTTCACTGTTTGGGATGCTAGCACAGAACATATGTGGAACGGTTCTGCTTATCATCCGCTGCACAGTCAAGCAGGAAAGGAAGACTGTGTAATATACAGGATGGGGGACAGTCCTCTCCGCTATGCCCATGAGCCGCTTGTTTACTTTCATCCTGGCTGGAACCGAGCTGGGCAGCCAGAGGTGTGTTCATCGTGTGGTCAAGTGCACCGTGGAGTCAGATGAGAAGCTGTTCTCCCAGCTTTCAATGTCCCAGGGCCTTAATGCCTGTCTGTAATTCTGCTGCTCTTCTGGATTAAGTGTAAAGATTTTGTCATCTCAGCCTTTCTAAGGAAGTTTCTAAAACAGCATCCATCTGTGGCCATCAACTTTACTTGGAGGCTGGGAAACAGCTTGGTTGATAATGAGGATCTGAGTTCAATCCCTAGAGCTCATGGGTTTTGGTTTTCTTTTTTTCTGAAGGCTGGGTCTGGTGGTGTCTACTAATAATCCCAGAACTAGGGAGGCAGAGACAAGGGAATTCATGATGGTCAAGGGCCAGCCAGCCTAGCCAAACTGGTGGCCTCCAGGCCAGTGAGAACTTCTGCTTAAAGAAAGGTGGATGGTTGCTAGGAGTCACCAGAGGTTGTCTTCTGCCCTTCATCTGCACACATGCACCCCTGCCCCAACACACACACACACACACACACACACACACACACACACACACACACACACGTCACTTTAATTTGGCTTATTTTCCAAAGATCAATCAAGAGGAATTTGGAATGCTGTTGCTTTTTTAAGCTCTAGTTTCCACGAAGTAAAAGGAGCCACAGTGTCTGGGAGGCTCTGCCCTGTTAGATGGATCCCACAAGACTTCTGGGTAAGTATGAGAAATGCATTCACACCAAATGTGACCATTAGAGGGAGCCTGGGTCTCGTGCAAACCCTAGACAGATGGGGGAACCACGTGACAGAGGAACAGGGCACAAATTCTTTTTAATTTTAAATTTTACTATTACAGATGTGTCTGGAAAATTACATCTCTCTTTCCAGAGGGTTCACAAATGAATCTACTACAATACAGGGCTCTTAAGAAACAGTTACTGAAGTTTCTGCTCCGTTTGGGCATAAGAATTATACTTATCATTAATAATAAAAGGAAGCAAACATGCCCAGGATGGACCGAGGAGTGTGTAACAGTCTGGGAGACCCAGAGAATTTGGACATGCCTCGCACTGTTGGTGTATCCTGGGGCCAAGTCTGGGCTGAGTCGCCGGGTCTACAGACAGGGAGAGTGGTGGCCGGGCTCCTGTGCTCAGCATGGAAGTCTGCAAGCCAGAGGGGCCCTCACCAGGACCCAGCCCTGCTGGACTCTGGTGATGGAGTCCCTGGCTTCAGCACTGGCCTCACACAGGCGAGGTAAGCACTCTGCCCCGGAGATCCGCCAGCCCGGAAGAGATCTCTTCACCAGTTTCCCTGCATGTTCCTAATAGCGTGGGTTTTGTGAGCTTGAATCAGGAACAGGGAGCTGGTGGTGTGATTGTGTGAGTCTTCATGGGGGTGGGTGGGATAAAAACAGCTCCTCACCCCAGTGCCTGCTGTTCAAAGAAAAAGATGCGGAGCAGTGTGTTCAGAGCCGGACCTCTAGTTCTCCATTCGTGGAGAACGTCCAGCTCTTTGGGGTAGCATGGGACTTGTTCAGGAGACTCCTGGCATGCTCATGTCCTGCTGTGCAAAGACGGAAGAAATTGTAGGAAGTCTCAAACTAAACAGCAGAACAAAACAACAGCTGACCGATCAGCAAGCCCTGGAAGATGGTCAGTAGAAAGGCTGGGCGCAGTGTGTAGATGCCGCTGAAACCGAGACAGCGAAACTGCACAGGGTAGAAACAGGACAAAGATGGGGCATTGCCAAGTGAAAGGAGGGATTTGTGTGCTCCTGATGTCCCCAGCTCCAGCCATTGGTCAGATAACTGCAGATACAGTCACGGCTCCTGGCTCGGACAGAAGCCCAGACTTTTCTCTTCAGATCTTACCTACGGGAAGAGAGACCAACGGGCTGTTCAGAGACTCACTCCTCGGCTGCCGTTGCTGAGATGGGGGTGCAGGCTCGGCCCTCCCCATCTCCACTCCGTCTTCGTGTCTCACAGCCTTGCTCAGAGCCTGTCAACACACAGGATCACAGAACCCGGACTGCCTGGAAAGAAAAAATCCAGAAAAATGAATAATAGTCTTCAGAATTCTGCCCTCCTTATAGTAAAATGCCTTCCTTATTTCATCATCATCATCACCATCGTTATTATTTTTTTGGTTTGCTTTTTGACTGGTCTCAGCATTGCTATGTAGCCAGCGAGGACCTGAACTGATCCTTCTGCCTTCCCCTCCCAAACACTGACATTGCAGGTGTTAGCCACTGTGCCTGGTTCAACTCGTATTTATATATAATTCATATTGTTAAGTTGGATTTTAAGAACCAGAGAGCATCTCAGCAAAGAGTGCAGTACTCTTGCAGCACACTGTGGTTTTACAGCTCTTAATCAAAATTCAGTATTTTCTATTTTTCCCTTTGGGAGAAAGTCCTCTGTGCTCAAGTGTAGACCACCCAGGGTGTGTCTTGGCTCTTTGAAGCCTTTGAGGTGTATTACAAGAGCCTAGTCGTCATCCTGGCTTAGATTGAAATGTCTTTCTCAGTACATATTGGCTGCCCTGCCAGTGGTAGAATATATTATAATATGAATCACCTCCATTTCAACCACAATCTTCCCCTGCCCACCCTCCACCCCCCACCCCCGCTGGCCTGTGTGATGAGAAATCAATAACATTGTGTTAAACTATTAGAAACCTACAAATCTGCTTTGTATTTTTTATAATTTTCCATATTAGCAACTTAAACTTCTACTAGAGTGTTGAGTAAATTTAGTCTTAGTAGGTATGATAGTTACAACTGATTCTCAGTTTGACAGCATCTAAATCACCTTGGAGACAAGCTTCTGGACAAGCCTGTGAGGGATCATCTAGATCATCTTTGCCTCTGGGCATGCCTGAGATGGGCTACCTTGATTGGGTTGGTTCAGGTGGGAAGACTCACCTATACTGAGATCAGCCCCATTCCCTAGGCTGCAGTCCTCGACTGCACAAGGAGAAAGTCAGCTGAGCAGCCGCATTCACCACCCCCTGCTTCCTGCCTGCAAAGGAAATGTTCCTAGCTGCCTCGAGCTCCCGCCTCCATGACGTGGCTGGCTGGACCTCCTACCTCCATGACATCCCACCACAATGGATTTCACTCTTAAATTAGGAGGCAAAACCAGCCCTTTTCTCTCTTAACGTTACTTATCTTAGGGCATTTTATCACAGCACCAGGAAAAGTAACCAACACAGCAGGATGTTGAAGAGGGCCCTGCACAGACTGGGGTCAACTCATTTCTGCACAGTCAACCTTTTCTTGAATGACAAGGAAGATGGTTCTGGAGTTTGGATCTTTACCTTTAATGGGCAGGGCATGTGCTGAGCAGGCATGTAGCCAGAGGGCACTGGAAATCTGGGCAGGTCTGAAGCTTTGGGGACCCATCTGTGGCCAGTTGTCTGTTGCTGTAAAAAAATAACTGAGAACATCAAATCAAATGAGGAGTGCTTATTTTGGTTCATGGTGTTGGTTCATGGTGAGGGAGTAATTGACAGATGAGCATTAATTCCACACTTCATTTACCACTCACCCCGTGGTGGCTAGGAAGCCAAGACAGAAAGGAAGGAGCCAGAGTCTCAGTAGCTCCTTTAAATGCATACCCCTACCCATGGTGATCTCTCTTTTCCTGGACCTCATCTCCTAAAGATTCTAATACTTCCCAGTTGAACCACAGGCTGGCGAGCACACCTTGGACACAGGGCATTTTGGGGCCATTTAAGACCCCCAAAAGTATCACACTGGCCCAGAACACAGAGACACTTGCTTCACACTGTGCTAATACCAGAAAGAGAGATGAGGGCACATTGGTGTTGACAGGTAGGGATGGTGGAATGTAGTGAAGACATTATTAGTCTCTGTGGCTTTCTGTCACAGGGCCAGAGTCCCAATGGCAGGCAGGTACCTAGGTCAAGTAGAGTCACTGTCCTGATTGATCTCTATGCCCTGGTCCTTCTCATGAGCATGGAGTGGGCCAAGAATGTAGTACACTCTATTCCCAGTGAAGCCCAAGGTTGCATGAACATTTGCTCCCTTAGGGACCGCTAAGTGATCCATGGCTGCCTAGATGACTTGGCTGGAGCTCCAGCTGGACTCCATCTGTAGGCATGGAGGCATGGTCTTTCCTGGGTGGTAATGTCAAGGGATAGTCGAGAGAAAACGTTGTGGTAATAGGACCAGTTTACAAGCAAAGGTGTAAAGATTTGTAATGAATACCTTTGTTGGGATTGGTAGTATTAATCCTGTAATTACAGCACTTGTGAGGGGCAAGTAGACAGACTGGAAGTTCAAAGCCACCCTCAGCTACACGCGAGAGGCCTTGTTTCAATGCTCCCCTCCAAACAAACAAAACTTAAAAAATGCTGAAATTAGTAATTGGAAAACAGACTGGAAATTATGTGGGAAACAGCAGTGTTGACAACATTGTCTAAAGGTGAGGGTTCCAAAACAAAGAGAAAAGGACAGCAAGGAAGGACTGTTCTTGTCTCACATCCCCCTGAAATCGCAGGACATTTGCTGTTTAGCTTCTGTCTTCTGGTGCACACTGTTTCCCTGTTGTTGAGAGGGCACATGCCTCATATGCATTCAAGTAAATTATAGGTGATTGACAGGTGAGCATTAATGCCATGCTTCATTGGTTGTCCTCCGCATGGAGCGTAGGCCTCAAAATGCACAGGAAGCTTTCCAAACACTTACTTTTAAAGAATGCTAATCACATTTTTATTTGTTTACCATATGTATGCATGCACACACATACACACACACTGTGTGGAAGTCAGAAGACAGTTTGCAAGAATCACTTCTCTACTTCCACTGTGGGGCCTGGGGATTGAACTCAGGTCATCAGGTCTTTAGGTTTGGAGGCAAGCATCTTTCTTTACTCACTGAGCCATTTTGTCAGCCTGCAAACACTTTCCCATCTACTTAGAGAATGAACCAACCTCTACCCACAACCCTCTCTTTCTCCTCTTTGCCCTCACCTTCCTTCTGTGACCTCCCCGTCTTGGGTCCTGGATCACCGGTAGAAGAGGGAAAAGAACGATGCTGGAAGAGGTCCTTTTCAGGATGCAAACAAGGTTAAATCTCCCAGGACCCCTTACAAGGGTCTCAAGGCTCAGCAGTCACTCCTCCACTCTGAGTGACAGGTTGTTTGTGAGAGCTCTTGGGCTCAGTTTCCCCACGTGTGTACTGGGTTAATAGCACCTGCCTCTCCCTCCCACAGGAACAACATAGGGTGAGGCTGGAACACGCACCTTGGTCTTCAGATGAAAGCCACATATAAACCTCAGCTGTTATTATAGGCTGTGGCCTGTGGGAGGGGGCATGGAGGCTACGGTGTAGGAAAGTGCAACGCTGGACCCAGGGACTTCTTGGCACCAGGACCTGGGAGCAATCTGTGGGAATTATGATCTGTACATTAATCAAAGGACTTTTAAAAAGAAAATCGGCAGTCACCCCAGAGAAAACTCTAGAATCCCTTGAAAAATTAAAAATGAATGTATAAAGTAACTTCTCTCTCTCTTTTTTTCTTCCCTTCAGTTAAAATAGTATAGAACTCTCACGATAAAAAGCCACATGTCCTAACTCCTGTCCCTCCCCTTGGGGCAGGCCCTGTCAATCTCGTGTCCTTTGATGCTAATTGCCATGTCTCTACATACACATTTATGTAGGTAATTTTTGAATGGTCCAGTTTTAGATATTGGCTGTTGAACCTCCGCCCTTGTTTAGTAAGCATTTTAAAGCTGTATTATCCTGTCCCCTCAACTATTTATTTTGATTAGGTAATTTTTATTTCTTTTTCAACTTCTTTGAAGTTTCCAGTCATTTCTTGTTCAATAGTCAGCAGATTTTTTTTTTTTAAATCTTGAGGGATGACAGCATGTGCATCTCGACTTGCTCTAGGCGCTCCTTTTTGCTTTCTGCCTCCTGCCATCCATCACTTGGACTACTACACTGTCAAGGATGATGACAGTCACATCCTGCTCTGAATCCTAATTGTGTTCTGTGCTTTGACTAGGAGATTGGTCTAGGCGCTGCAGGGCACTGATTTGTTTTTAATTTCACCCTGGTCTTTATTTTTTTCTTTTTGTTAATTCTTTTCTCATATAATACATCCTGACCATAGCTTCCACTCCCTCCACATCCCAGTTACTTTCCCCAACCTTCCCTCTCCTCCAGATCAAGTGTTTGTTTCTTCATTTCCCTTTAGAAAAGAGCAGGCTGCTGAAGAACATTTTAAAGAATTTCGCAGGGTCTAGTTTTGTTCCATAATCATGTTTTCTTTGGGGGGTTTTCTCACAGTCTCAAATTCCCTTTTAATTCTGGCATTTAAATTAATGATGACAACAATGACGACGACGACGACGACAATGACGACGACGACGACGATGATGATGACGATGATAACAACAACTATTGTGTGTGGGCGTGCATGCCACATGCCATAATGTATGTAGAGAGGTCACAGAACAATTTTATGGAGTCGATTCTCTCCTTCCCCCTCACACGGGTTTCAGGAATGGCACCAGCTTGCCAGGCTGGCACAAGTGCCTTTTCTAGGCAGTCTGGCAGGTTCTGGCACTGCTGGCTGATTTTATTATTTATTTTGAAGACTAGGGCTCCACAGGCTTCCTCAAAGGTTCTTCTTTCTCCCTGATGCTGCACCAGAAACTGCAGTCATCCAGGATTTTCTCACTGCTTCAGTATTCATAATCCATATTTCTCTCATTCTTAATTTTTTCTCCAATAGCTTGCAAAAGTTATATTAAAGATAAATTCTTGGTTTTGAATCTTCAAATTTTATGTTCAACCTTTGTGATAATTTGTCAGGGTGAAGAATTCACAATTGCAAACCCTTCTTCCTCCAGATGCTGAAGACTTTGTAGATCCTCTCCAGATGCTGGAGGCTTTGTAGACCTCCTTCTAGATGTTGGCTGCTTTGTAGACCTTCTTCCAGATGCTGGAGGCTTTGTAGACCTCCTTATAGATGCTGGAGGCTTTGTAGACCTCCTTCCAGATGCTGGAGGCTTTGTAGACCCTCTCTGAATGCTGAAGGCTTCATTACACTGTCTTTTAGCTTCTGGTTTTACTAGTGAGCAGTGACCTGCTTTCGTACTTTCTGGACTGTAGGGCTTGGCTACTGTTTTGAAACTTTACATGGGTGTGCCTTAGTGTGAGCGCTTTCTTGTACAAACTTGGACATTTTCTTCTATCTCTCTTTCTCCTTCCCTACCTTCCCCCCCCCCTCCAGGACCCATGTTGGCAAACACTGCACCATCAAGCTATCTATCTCCTCAGCCCTGGGCGAGACTCTCAATTTAGAAATGTTTAGTTTTTAGTCTGTGGTAACTTCTTTCACCACTTTTGTTGATAATTTTCTCTTTTTATGTTTCTTAACTCTTCTTTTACTCATCAAAATGAGCAGATTGTGTCCCAACAAAATTCACTGGTGAAAGCCTTAACCTCAGACCATGAGAATGGGGGCAGGCCTCTGGAGAAGGGACTAAGTTAAAATTAGTCCATTAGGGTGGGAAAAATTTCAATTTGATTGCTGTCCATTAGGGAGAGAAAAGTTTTACACATATAGAGAGACAACACACAGACAAAAATCATGCATGAGGACACAGAAAGTAGATAGCCATCTGTCAGCCAAGCTCAGAGTTCCTAGGAGAAGCTAAGGCTGCCAATATCTTGATTTCAGAATTTTGCAATGGTGAGAAAATAAGTTTCTTTTACCTAAGACCCCACGGTATTGTTTTGTTATTGAGGCCCTAGCAAACAGTCCACTGGTCAATCAAGTGATATAAGCAAACCTAAGTCAGCTCATCTTACATGGAGAACTTGTTGGCTTCCTGTGCTAGCTAGTTTTTTGTTGACCTGACACAAGCTAGAGTTATCTGAAAAGAGTGAATCTCAATTGAGACAATGTCTCCATAAGATGCAGCTGTAAGGCATTTTCTCAATTAGTGATCAATGGGGGAGGGCCCAGACCATTATGGGTGGGGTCATCCCTGGACTGATAGTCCTGGGTTCTATAAGAAAGCAGGCTGAGCAAACCATGGAGTGCAAACCAGTAAGCAGCACTCCTCCATGGTCTCTGCATCAGTTCCTGTCTCCAGGATCCTGTTCTGCTTAAATTCCTGTCCTGTGCTGTGAGATGTCTTTCTGTATGCTGTGAATATGTGTTGCTCTGATTGGTTGATAAATAAAACTGCATTGACCTATGGCAAGGCAGCTTAGAGCAGGCAGAAATCTAAGCAGATAGACAAGAAGAGAAAGGAGAGGCAGGAAGATGTCATCCCACTGTCCAGGGAGCAGCATACAATGGCACACAGGTAAAGCCATGGAACACATGGCAACATATAGATTAATAGAAATGGGCTGAGTTTAGTTATAAGAGCTAGCTAGCAATAAAATTGAGCCATAGGCCATGACCATGCAATTTGTAATTGATATAAGCCTCTGTGTGTTTATTTGGGTCTGAGCAGCTGCAGGACCAGGCAGGGCACAGGAAAACTTCTGACTATAGTCCTGACTTCCTTCAGTAATGAACAGTAATATGGAAGTGTAAGCCAAATAAACCCTTTCCTCCTCATGTTGCTTTGGTCATGGTGTTTCATCATACCAATAGTAACCCTAACTAGGACATCCCGTAACCAAGAGGTCAGGGTTGGAAGAGCTGGCTGTCACCACTGCTAAATTTAGGGGCCTAAGCAATGTCACTGGGGTGTAGTTTCCTTCCAGATCTATGCTCTGTGGTCTACTTTCTAGAGGTGGGGATAGCCATGTGGAGGTTGTTCCAAACAGAGACCATTTCTCATCATCAATGGCAAAGTGAGCTTCCCCTTACTCAGTTGTTGCCATCTGCAAATGTGTCATGGGTTTGGTCCAGGGGCTGATGTTGGAATTCTAGCATCCTCAGTTTAGTGATACCCAGACAGGAATTATCATCTAGTTAAGGCATCAATGACATAAGAGCTAACAGCAATTAGCAGAAGCAGAAGGACCAAAAGCCCTGTTATAGCTGACAGAATTCCTTATTGTGTAGGAACTCAGAAATGAGAATGGGGACCAGTTATTATTTTATCTCATTTTCCCCACGACAAGAAATTCCCTTTTGATCTAACATCCCGGGGGTGGGGTAAGGGTGACGTTTTCACTTCTGTAATTATTTCCTGCTGAGATTGGGATGTTGTTGTCAGGGCCCTGGAAAGCCAGAATGTTAGTCAAAGGCAAGGAGGGAACATTGAAGCATCTGGTTCATTGACCAGCTGAAGAGACAGCATTTATATCAGCTGGATTGGTCCATGCTGTGGGATGTTCTGTATGCTGTGAATATGTGTTGCTCTGATTGGTGGATAAATAAAATGCTGATTGGCCAGTAGCCAGGCAGGAAATATAGGCAGGATAAGAAACAAGGAGAGGGGTTGTGGATTTAGCTCAGTGGTAGAGCACTTGCCTAACAAGCACAAGGCCCTGGGTTCAGTCCTCTGCTCTGGAAAATAAATAAATAAATAAATAAATAAATAAATAAATAAATAAATGAAACAAGGAGAATTCTGGGAAGAGGAAGGCTGGGTGAGGAGACACCAGCCCACCATCCAGGAAACAGCACACAGGTAAAGCCACAGAAAACATGGCAACATATAGATTAACAGAAAAGGGCTGAGTTTAAGTGTAAGAGCTAGTCAGTAGTAGGCCTGAGCCAATGGCCAAGCAGTTATAATTAATATAAGCCTCTGTGTGTTTACTTGAGTCCAAGAAGCTGCAGGACTGGCGGGTGAGAGAAATTTGTCCTGGCTTTGGGATAGGCAGGACACAGGAAACCTTCAGTTACAGGTCCATATCAGCTTTCAGCAAGTTCAGGGCTTGCAGTCATTTGGAGTAAGTTCTCAGCAGCAAATGATGCTTGTATGTGTCTGTCAGCCAAGAAGAAACCTGTCGAGACAGATATAAACTAGCAAGAGAAGTTAAAATTTATGGACTTATTTGGAACTTTGAGACTCATGGTCTCAGTAGGAAGAGGAGGAAAGGGAGGAGTCCTAAATCCAAGAGAGGGAAAAATATCATCCTTAGGAATAGACAGGTGGGGAAACTTAGGCTGTGTTTATCTGGAGTCCTTTTAACCTGTGAGAAATGGATCCAAGTTTTATGGCTTTCCTGATTTTTTTGAAGTTTATGTGAATTCCCATTTCATGAAAAGACATAAAAATTCCAGATATATTAGTATTATCAATTTGCATTGAAATCCATACTGTAGAAAAAGCAGGTAACAGGTATCTGTAAAACAGCAGGAGTACTCTTATCTTTGAGTCCTAGCAAAAACTATAGATTTGGGTTTAAAAAAATATGTGTATTTTTCTTCTGTTCAAAGAGCTAGGTATAAATTGGACTGAAATGTCTTTGACCTGATGAAAAGCACCTGTAAGTCTATATTCAAAAGAGAACCAAAAGAAATATAAAATCTTAAGATCATAATCCAAACAGTAACCAGTCGTTGATCTATTAGACTATCAGAATTCTATTAATGTTAAATTCTGAACTTTTGAAATTTCAATGCAATGACAGTATGGTGAAGGAAAGAAATTTCATAATATCTTATATATATATATTTTAGATCTTTATATTTTTAGACCCTTAGAATTTGTTATTTATTAGAAATATAAGCAGTTATTATTTAAAAACATCCATTTCAAATTATGTTTGAAACCTGTTTATCCCTTAATATGAATCTTGTGAGTAAGGCAAACCTGTTTGTCTTTTTTTAAAAGAGGCCTAGTAGCTTTAAATAATTAATGCATTGATCAATGAACTAATAAGGTGGCTGCAAGCTTGTGCAAGACTCTGGTTGTCTGATGTTGCTAAGCTGACAAAGCTACAGCTAGCCTAGTCATCAATGCCATCAGAGACCTGAGAAGGATAAATTTTATCTGAGTTCAGATTAAGCTGCTTCCAAGTCTATTAAAAAGTGACAGACTGCGGGCGGGCGACTTAACCACATCAGCAGACCAGCATCCGTATCGGCAGCTGCTACAAGTATTCAAAAAAAGCTAAAAAATTAAAAAAAAAAAAAAAAAAAAAAAAAAAAAAGTGAACATACCATTACCCAGACCACCATCATCCTAGGCTCCTCTAGTCTTCATAGCATTGGCAGGACATGTGTCAGGACAGTACCAGTCTTAGCTGCCAGGTCTATAACGTGAAAGTTTTCCCTGTGAAGGAGAAACTTGGGGAAGACTGATCTTATTTTGTCATGTCTCATTTGTCCATTCTGGGCCGGGTCCCTGGCAGCAGGTGTTGAGTCGGGGTATCGTGCCCACTGGTCAGTGTTGTCAACAATCAGGTGTTGTCATCATGTCATTATTCCGAATCTTCTTTAGAGATCTTGGGAGTCATTGCTAGGAGCTGGGCATCTCTGTTTGTTATAATAATTTTTATTAACTAATTTAAATGCCATATTCATCAGATCTTTGACAGGTTTGAGGATCATTATCTATTAAATATGTCTGAGCTAAATAAATCTAGGCTAATCTTGAAAACATCTCTAAGTTTGGTAACAATAACCAGGCCAATTGTTATCCTGTCACTATATTAGTCAAATGGACCTCTTAGGTTCTGCTTTTTTTTTTCTTATAGGTACATTTTATAAGCATTTTTTCTACTCATAGGCATTATAATTGCAGTTAAGCTGCAGCTTTCATTTATTAGACCATAGATGTGATGTTGACAATTTTTAAGAAACAGGTTTGGACTTCTCTATGAAATTTTGAATTTATCATTTCATAGGAGGCCAAACATATAGAATCCTGTAACCCAGAGGGCTGTATTATAATGATGAATTATTAACTTGTATTTTGGACCTCAGTCCTCCTCTATCCTTTAAAGAGCATGATTCCATTTTTAATATAAACATTCTGCAGTGAAGAATCATCAGTTTTTTCTAAATGAAGAAAACCAACCAGAATTAACCCAACATGGTTAAATTCCCAACATATTTTATAGTTTTTTTTTAAAAGTCATCATAGTTCATATTCCTTCTGGTATTTTATAATTTTCCATGTATCTTTAGGTCAGGTCTTTCCCTATTTTGGTTCAGCCAGACATAGATGAATTCCTTTTTCCCTTTCCTATCATTATTCCAGTCTTTTGTCTTCTCTTGCTTTTCAGACAACATGCAAATTTCCATCAAAGTCTTTTCCTGTGGTTTCTTCCCAGCATAAGTACAGTATTTTAAATAAGAATAGAAATATACATATGCATATATTATAATACAAATTATATTTGCATATATATAAACCTGTATCAATGTGAAACATTTGATATTAGCAGCAGTTTTTTTATCCTAATCAATAGAAATTTATAATCAATTTCTTTAAATGACGACAAGCATTTGTAGTCCATTGAATCCAAATGACCAAAATCCATGTGCTTTTCTCCTTTCCTGTGGAAACAAAAGCGTAATTTTTCCCAAATATACTGTATCTTTGACTTTTATTCTAAGTCAGAGCTTTTTAAAGTATGCAGGCTGGTAATTCAACATTTTTTTTTTTCAAGCAGTATCAGGACAGAGAAGGATTAAGGAGGAAAGCTGCTGGCCAGCAGAAGAGACCTTGACTTTATCACAGTGAAGAACTTGGCTTAGGAATGAAGGGAGGAAGATATGGGCCCAGAATGTGTGCTTGACTGCCAGTGTTCCTGAAAAGAAAATTTGTTAACTCCCTGACTATAATAATTAACAATTAATCCCAGATTGTCTGTATTATGAGGGAGGTTAGCAGGCACAAACAAGTAACACGACACAGACGTAAGTACCAGTACATCAGCACAGAGACAACTGACATGGCTCCGTTAGCGAGCTCCTGTCTAACAGATGGCTTCTCTTGCAGTATACAAGCCCCACCTGGCAGGAGCTACCTGCTTATCTCAGTTCAGTCAGGGGGACCCAGTACCTTTAAACATATGGAACAGAACAGTAACATAGTAACAGTCAGAACATAGACCAAGACCAAGACAAAGAGCCTTCATTTATCTATCAGCCATGCACAGATCTGAAAATGAGTCACTGGACTCTTGGCTTGCAGTTGCAACCCTCTTAGATTCTTCAGAGAAACCAGGAGAATCCAATCCCCCTCAGAAGGGTCTTCCGATCCTCGGTCTCCTACCAACCAGAGGAACCCTGAGATGTCTCCCAGGACCCCAACCTGTGATCTGTTGGTGGGTCCACCATAGATCTTATGCGTACTTCACAGATGGAGCTACCATTGCTGTAAACAGCCAGAAACAGAAACCAGAAGCCGAAAAAGCTTGCTGGGCAAATCTGAAAGTTACCTGATAGTAGGCACCATAAGACTCAATGGAGGGTGGTCATGGTGGGTTTGGGGAATCTTGGTGAAACCTCCAAAATGTTGTACCCAGAGTCCCCCAAAGACCACCAAGACACCAAATCTGATGCAAAAGCAAAGAGTCTTTTTATTGTTTCTAGTTAACTCGGGACTCTGTCCATCTGATGCAGCAGCAGAGCAGGAGAGACCCTGAGTAGCAATGGGGCAGGGTTTTTTTTTAGGGGGTAAAGCAAGGAGAGGTCTTGGGGTCTACAGACCACATAGGAACAGACTCAGGATTGGTTTATGCAAGTGGCAATCATGTCAGTAACTTTTAATTGGCTAAGGTTAGTTGGGGGTTACAGTTATCCATTTTTGGGCAGGCCTAGACAAGTCCCAGACTTTGTCTTTGAGCTGCTGTAGAGGCTGGCTGGTCTAGCAATACTGACTGTGGGTGCAGGCTCAATGACCCAGGCTTGGTGCATCCTATCTCCCTGTCCCTGATGGCAGGGGCATCAGTGATTAATTTTCTTTTGTTCATAGCCCTCCCAGAAACTGCTTGCTCAGTCTCAGGAAACTGAGATTGAGGCCTGATCTCAGAGAGAGGACTGAGCAGCCTGTTATGGCGTCTGCTTGGTCCTTTCATAAGGGTGTCAGTAACTTCTCATTGCTCTGACAAAACACTTGGCAATGCAGCCCCAGGAAGAAAGGACTCATTAGAGCTCAGTGTGTGAGAAGGAATGCAGCCCAGCAAGGCTGGGAAAGCCTGGAGACAGAAGCAGATGGGAAGTGGGTGGGGGTACAAAACCTGAAGTCCCACCCCACAGTGTCCCACTTCTTCCAGCCAGGTTCTGTCAGTTCCACACACATCCGGCAGCACCAACAGCTGTGGATGAAGTAGCCAAACACATGAGCCTATGGAAGATATTTCACATCCAAATCCTGACAGTTGGTCACATGCTCCCAAGTCTAGGCTGAGTGGAAAAGAGCCTACAGATTTAGGGAGAGTACAGATTTAGGAAGAATAAGAAATGGCTCTTGATTTTCTTGGTTTCATTTCAATCAGCTTTAGATCTAATAACTGAGGCAAGAATGCATGCTCTGTTGGTCAGTTCTGGGTGTTAGTCTCCTGTTTCCAGCTGAGTGGATAGGGTCAACACTGTCCTGCTGCAGTGTGAGTGGGAAAAGGGTGATTGTCACCTAGGATAATAGCAGCAAGGGTTTACACATGCAAGGTTAAAATTATAACTCTTATTTTTAAAATATGTGGTAACAGGAGCATAGAGGCACTTGATTAACATAAACCTAGGGATAAAGATGTAATCAGATTAACATTCAGTGAGGGTGTACTATCTATCTTAAAGGTCAGTTAAGACGAGGACTAAGTATAATTTTGTCTAATCTTCAGCTAGTGTGTGGTCAGCAGAGTGTCCTTGTGTGAACACCTAGCTCACCACAAAACATTCTGTAATCTCTGCCTTTGAATGGGATGGAGCGGCCAGGTGGTGACTATTGCTGACTGCTGCTATTACTATTTGTTACACAGTCTTGGTGCTGGGGTTGAACCCAGGGTCCCTCAAATCTAAGCATGGCCTCTACCACCAAAGGCTGTACTCAACATCTAAGGCTCCACAAGAGTGAACTAGGGAGAGAAATACAATGCACAGAATTGTAGTTCGAATAACCATTGCGAACTACACCATCCTTACAACGCGGCTTCTTTCTAGCATGATCAGTGAACATGCCCATGTGCCTTTCTTTGCCTGATGCCTTCAAGCTGAGGCTGGAGAGGAGAAAGAAGGACCCTCGCTCATTAGGAAATTCACAAGGCTCGATGAGATCTGAATATCCCCTGTAACTCTCCCTAGGACCTCCATTTCTGGGCTTGCTTCCAGGTGCTTTTACTGACTCATCAGGTGACCTTTGGTTGGTAATTCTTCAGCTCATTGCTTCAGTTTCCCAACTTGAAAACAAGCCCCAGCCAGACCTGTTTTAGTTTTTGCTTTTTCTCCC
The DNA here is from genome assembly GCF_004664715.2 of Peromyscus leucopus. Classification (NCBI taxonomy): domain Eukaryota; kingdom Metazoa; phylum Chordata; class Mammalia; order Rodentia; family Cricetidae; genus Peromyscus; species Peromyscus leucopus. Next base: position 55,381,503 of record NC_051069.1, read on the forward strand.
TTCCTGAATGTGTTCTCACTACTGACTGATCTCACGAGGGACACGGTAATAGCAATAAATAATACGAACTGACGACAGTGACTGTGGCTTATGCCACTGCATGCCTTCTGCTCACCGAGGGATCATTTTAATGTCATGGCAATGCTCAGTGGGATTACCGTTCTTTAACATATAATATAGGGAAACTGAGGCCCAGAGAGGTTGGCCTGAGTTGGCTTGACTATGACACATAGTTCTTTTTCATTTTTTAAAAAATTTTGTTTTGTTTTGTTTCGAGGCATGGTTTCTCTATGTAACAGCCCTGGCTGTCCTGGAACTCATTCTGTAGACCAGGCTGGCCTTGAACACACAGAGATCTACCTGCCTTTGCCTCCCAAGTGCTGAGATTAAACGCATGTACCACCACTTCCTGGCCATAGTTGTTTTTTAAAAATTAGTTCTTTGAGAATATTTTAAGGTGTATTTTGATGATATTCATCCCCTTTCCTAACTTCTTTCAGATCCACCTCACACACATCCAACTTTGTGTCCTCATCAAAATTCCAACACAGTTCTTCCCAGAAATTGAAAAAACAATCTTTGATTTCATTTGGAAACACAGAAAACTTAGGATATCTAAAGTGATTCTGAATAATAAAGGAACTGCTGGAGGTATCACTATCAGATTTCAAGTTGTATTTCAGAGCTATAGTAATAAAAACAGCATAGTATTGATTGTAAATTAGACATGTTGATTAACAATAGAATTGAAGAACTAGACATAATTTTACATACCTATGGACATCTGATTTTTGACCAAGAAACCCCCTCCCCCCCCCAAAAAAAAAACTTGTGAAAAAGATGACGTTTTCAACAAATGGTGCTGGCCAAACTGGTTAGCTACATGTAAAAGACTAAAAATATGAGCCAGGAGGTGGTGGCACAGGCCTTTAATCTTAGCATGTGGGAGGCAGAGGCAGGCAGATGTCTGTGAGTTTGAGGCTAGGCTGGTCTATAGAGTGAGTTCCAGGACAACCAGGGCTACATAGAGAAGCCCTGTCTTGAAGAACCAAAAAATAAAAATTAAAATTAAAATATGTCCACATCTATCCCCCTGCACAAAACTTTTGTTTTAAACCCATCAAGTAGTTTGTGCTGTCTGTATACTCTTAGGCATATGACCTTCCTCTGGCATGTGCTTGACCTACCAGGAGCAGCACTGTTAAAGCCAACTGACTCTACCTCTTTCGCAGTCGTCAGGGAGCAACAGCTCCTTGGCTGAAGATAGGACTTCATGCCCACATCCACTTTCTATACTGGGCTCCTGTCTGGCTTGAGCTTCACAGGTTTTGTGTCACAGCCATGTCTGTTCATACACGCAGCTGCCTCACTGTGTCCAGAGAACACTGTTTCTTTATAGCCACGCATTGCCTTTGGTTCCTACCTCTTTCCTCCCCTTCTTCCGCAGTGATCCCTGAGCCTTGGGAGGAAGCAGTGGGATACTGATGAGACATTTAGGGATGAGCATTCTTCAGTCTCTTTTTCTCTGCACCCTGACCAGTTCTGGGTCTCTGTGTCAAACACCATTTACGGTGAAAAGAATCTTCTCTGATGAGGGTTGAGAGATGCACTACTGAGTCCTTAGGAATCAGTGTGGCACTTTGCTCATTTAACACAGAAATAGCAGCAAGCTCCCCTGGGGCCTGTGGCCTGCCTAGCCGCAGCTCTTGGCCCCTATAACAGTGACTGTGTTAGATAGGGATTTCAACTTGTGGGATTGTCCTTAAATCCAGCAAGAAAGTGGTTAGTTACTCCCGTGAAGTTCTTACCCATTGGTGGGCACGTTTTGACAAGCTAGTCTGGAACTTAACTGCTCTGTGTTGCCACTTTCCTGAATAGCATGAAGCCACAGACACAATACATTGTCCTAGCCCAGGGCTTCCCAGTTTTGATAGCCAGAAATCTAGAAGGGCTGGGGAATTCGAAGCTTTGGGGTCAGAGGGCCTAATCCTTGGTTTGTGAAAGGAAAGGAAATTGAGGTTAAGAGTCGAGTGCTTTTAAGCTCATGTATAATAAGACTTCTCTGTTAGAAGGGGTCTTTTCACACCTTTTCTAGTCAATATCATTCACACATTGTTCGTTAATGGAGTGTCCTGCTTCTGTGCTATGGGATGTCCAGAGGAATGTTACAATGCTTCCTTTTCCTGTGTGTGTTTTCTATGTCAAGAATAGACATCTGCCCTTCATTGCAGTATCTGCTTCCCTCCCCCAAGAAAGCCCCAACAGAATTAACAGAACATTGGGGAATATTATTTTAAGACATGTTACATTTGTTTATGCTGTGGAACATTTGTTTAATGATGCAAAGATGTATTGCATTCCTTTATGTTGCATTTGTTAAACTCTGTGAAGCTGTGTTACTTTGCTTGTCTAAAAGACCTGATGGTCTAATAAAGAGCTGAATGATCAATAGCAAGGCAGGAGAAAGGATGGGCAGGGCTGGCAGGAAGAGAGAATAAAAAGAAGGAGAAATCTGGAGGAAAGGAAGAAGCAAGAGAACAAGGAGAGGAGGATGTCAGGGGTCAACCACCCAGCTACCCAGCCACCCAGCCAGCCATGGAGTAAGAGTGAAAGTAAGATATACAGAAGTAAGAAAAGGTAAAATCCCTGAGGCAAAAGATAGATGGGTTAATTTAAAGAGAAGAAAAGCTGGCTAGAAACAAGCCAAGCTAAGGCCAGGCATTTATAATTAAGAATAATCCCCATCTGTGGTTTATTGGGGGAGCTGGGTGGTGGGCCCCCTAAAGAGTAGAAGAGTAAAAAAAAAAAAAAAAAAAAAAAAAAAAAAAAAAAAACAACCCAACAACGGTTCTCTTAAAAAGTTCATCTTTGTGAAGCATAATTAGAAAACCTTTATAAATAACATTTTTGCTATAGCCACCCTAATTACTTATAAATCTTTCATGGTAAGATTTATCTTCTATAAGCCTCTTGAAACTACATAAAACTTACATAATTCATCTAGACTTTTTTTTTTTCTTTTTTTCTTTTTTTGTTTTTTCGAGACAGTTTCTCTGTGTAGCTTGCCTTTAGCTATGACCACTGCTCGATCAGATCGCTGTTGTCGATGCTGGTTAAGGCGTGGCCCACGCCGCTTATCTGATTTTAAACATAATTCTTAAGACCACTGTATGTTTCAGTGCCCCTCATATGATTTGTATTTCTTTTACCAAGTTTTGGCTTGAAAGAAAGAAAAGAAATAGCAAGTAAAATTAGGTTCTTGAAGTTTAAGAATCCTTTTCAAAAAATAAATTATTATTATTTTTTGAGACAGAGTCTCGTTGTGTAGCCCTGGATGGCCTGGAACTTGTTATGTAGACCAGACTGGCCAAGAGTTCAGGATCCATCAGCTTCCATGTGCATCCTGAGTGCTGGGATAAAAGGCATGTGTCTCTATACCCTGCTGAGTTTAGGAATTCTGATGTTCTGTCTCAAATAGCAGCTATAAAACTCTTTATAACTTTAGCTCATGTCCAAACTTGGGGTAGCCTCATATAAATATTGGTGGGTAAATTAATATTCTTATAAACTTATATCTATATCCCAGAGAAATTATGGGTATTGTTTATGGATGTGATCATTGCATTTATTTATAAGGGTAACATATTTGGGGGTTTGAGCGTCTTTGTTTTACTTTTTAACCTCCAAATCTTTTTGTCTAGTGCTATCTGACAGCATGCAGATGTGTGTCACACAAAGAATTATGTGTTTGTATACAATTATATGGGAAAAAATACAAAAATAATAAATTTAAAGACATTTCTATTGTGTTTCATCTGTTAGGGAACTATTGTCATAGTATTACATTATGCAATGTCTACACCAGAAGGGTTTGTGGCACTATAACATCTATATCTATATCATCAAAAACATTTCCTGTTGTACATTATAACATAAAATTAAATTCACTGATTAAATGAACCTACAGACTCTAAAGTTAATTCTGCAGTTTTTGTGAATGCTAGTTAATAATTTTAAAATAAATACATATCAAATTAAATATTAAAATGTCTAATGACAAATCATTGTAACAAGATGTATCACATCTATTAGCAGTGAATTAATAATGACACAAAATATGTGGTACTTGACTTCTCACAGGGTGGACTTCCTGTTTCAGGTGGATGTCTGTAGGGTTAGCAAGGTATTACCAAGGTCTCCATGAAGACTGGTGCACTCTCCATGTTCCAAACTGCTTGACTTCCTGTTGCTCTGTTCCTTTCTCAGGCGGGTCACATGGGTCTCTGGCAAGACTATGCAGCCTTATTCCGCATACCCACTCCAGGGCGGGAAACTCTTCAAGGAGGAGTCGAGAGTGCTTCAGCCCAGACCTGTGTGCTGTTGTTGGTTGTTTTTTTTTTCTTACTCTTTGACTCTTTTGGCTCTTTGGGAGCCTGCCACCCAGCTCCCAAATAAATTGAGAGGGGGCTTATTATTACTTATGAATACCCAGCCTTATCTTGGCTTATATCCCATCTATCTTTTACCTCTGGGCTTTTTACTTTTCTTTCTTCTGTAAATCTTACTTTCACTCCTACTCCATGGCTGGCTGTGTGGCTGTGTGGCTGTGTGGCTGTGTGGCTGTGTGGCTGTGTGGCTGTGTGGCTGGGTGGCTGACCCCTATCATCCTCTCCTTGTTCTCTTGTTTCTCTCTTTTTTCCCTCTTTTTCTATTTATCCTCTCTGCCTGCCAGCCCCACCTATCCTTTCTCCTGCTTGCTATTGGCCATTCAGCTCTTTATTAGACCATCAGGTGTTTTAGACAGGCAAAGTAACACAGCTTCACAGAGTTAAACAAATGCAACATAAAAGAATGCAACACATCTTTGCATCATTAAAACAAATGTTCCACAGCATAAACAAATGTAACACATCTTAAAATAATATTTCACAACAGTATACTAGTTTGTTGTGTATGGAGCCTTCAGCACCTGGGGTGCCTGATGTCAGGCTCTGACACAGTTTGGGGCTCTGTGTCTATGAGGCTGCCTTGCCTTTGAGTGTCCCTCACATCTCATCTCTATCCTGAGACTACCTTGCCTCCAAGAATCCCTCACATCTCTCATCTCTATGCTGAGCAAACAAAATGTGGTAAGGCTGATTCTTGTTTGCTCATTTAAAATAGTTCTCTACTGGCCTGGGAGCTCACAGGGTTCACAATAGGGATCTTCTTTGTTGTTTTTCTCTGACTTTAGCAGAGATCCTGGCACATTGTTGGGGGGGGGTCAGTACATCTTTTTGGAACAAATGAATAAAGGTCTGTATATGTACTAGAGACTGAAAATAGCATTTTGGAAGACTTTTTTTTGTAGGTTTTTTGAGTGCTTCAAACTCACTTTTTACGAGTATGACCTTGAACTTCTGGTCCTCCTGCCTCCATCTCCTGAGTGCTTGGATGACCAGCAGTTATCACCATCCCTAGTTTATGTGATGCTGGGTTCCAACCCAGGGCTTCATGCATGCTAGGCAGACCTCTAACAACTGAGTTACACCCCCAGCCCTTGGTCTGAGATTTGTAAGAGACCTCAATCTAAAGCCACATTAGTCCAACTTTTCCATTAAGAATCAATCTGCAGAAACTGCTTGCAGGGAAAAGCAATGGCTTTAGGAGCACAGTGATGGTACCTAGTGAAGGGCTGCTTCTGACCTGGATGAATGTGGTTGAATCTTGGGTAGAATGCTGGTATCCTTGTCTGGATAAGTGGCTGTTTCAAAACCAAGGGGCCCTTATTATGAAATGCTTGGGTAAAAGAAACCTTTGATGAAGGTGTCTCCTTTCCACAAATGGCATGAAAGATGACAGGCCAGATGTGGTCTCACACCACATGAAAAAGATCTGTAGGAAGAAGTATTAATGTATGAAAACCACATTCTCCATCTATGCACCTTTTATTAGGGTTTATTGTAGTATCGCTTACTCCCAAGCCTTTGTGAAGCACAGCACAGGGGCCCCTGGGGGACATAAAACACAGCAGACTCCAGGTTCTGCAGGACTGGCTGCACAGATGAGTCCTGGCACAGGGCAGCCCAGTCGTACATCAGCACAGCAGTCAGGCACACAGTGGGGTACACACCAGGGATCTGAAGTGATTGTAGGAGGTGCTCCTGAGAGAGCTCATCAGAACATGGACCCCAAAGGAGATGGATGCGGGAGACTAGAGGGATAGTAAGCTTTGAGGGAAAAGGCTCCGTGAATAAAAGCATATAGCACTAAAATGGAATTGGCAAAATATTTGGCTAGCACATGGGCGGGATGGTAGGGTGTAGACTACAGAGGTGCGGGCTCTAGGAGATGCAGGCTGTGTGCAGCTGGGATGGTGGAGAATGGTGACCACACTGGACAGTGTAGACAGAAATGATAGTCCCCTTGGGAAATGCTGAGTACAAACCCCACATGGGAAACAGTTTGAGAAGAGACTGATAGCAGTGGCAGTGATGTGGGATTGCTGGCAGTTAAAGACCACCGTAGAAGCTACATGGATTGCTGGGTAGTGTGTCCTAGAGAATACAAGACGTATGTAATTTTGTTGAATTCATATTGAAAAAGAAACTAATTTAAATAATATATTTATGATTAAGTTCCAGTTTCATTCAAATATATAAACTTATGGCAGACAAGCATTGAGCCCACATGAAGTCATTAATAAAATATTTAACAGTTTTTCTCATATTAAGCCTTTGAATTGCAGTACATTAATAGTTAGAATACTTTTTTAAAAAACTGAGTCTCAGGTAGTCCAAACTGCCTGGAGCTCTGTATGTAACCCCCGGGTGACCATGACCTTCCTATCCTACAGTCTCCACCTTTCTGTGCTGGGATTGCAGGTGTGCACCACCACACCTGGTTTATGTGGGACTGGGGATAAAATCCAGGGCTTCATGCATGCTGGGCAAGCTCTCTGTCAACTGAGCTACATCTTCAGCTTTGATCCATCCTAATTTAAATGTCAAGTTTTCTATGGAAATACTTAATTTGTGGTTGGACATTATATAATTAATAGCTGGAAAGTCTATTCACACAATAAAGTTTCCCACATGTTTCACTATTACTGAACAGAGAATCACTTATTAAGTTTAATACATTTAAAATGTAAAACTACAGCTTCTCCATATGTTAACGATTCTGTACATGCTCAAGAGCCTCCTGTGCTAGCAGCAGCCATGTAGGATGGCTCAGGTCTAGATACTGGGGAGGTAGTAGGGGAAAAGATAAATGAAGGGATATTTATTTGCTTTTGGGGAAATAGGAAGACAGCGTCTCACTCTGTAGCCCTAACATTTACCATGTAGTTCTGGCTGCCCCCAGACTCAAATGACAGTCTTCCTGCCTCGTCCTAAGTGCTGGTATTGCAGGGTTGAGTGGGCTTATCTAGATTATGAGTAGAGTAATTTTCCAATTTGAATTATTCTGGATACACTAAAGAGCAGAGTGAGAATATGTTTATTATAGAGGGGGAGTGGGGAGGGGGAAGGGGAAAGGAAGAGAGGGAGGAGGGAGGGGAGAGGAAGAGGAGGAGGAGGAAGAGAGAGGGAAAAGACAGAAAATGGCTTCCACACATGTTCTGAAATGTCCCCTAGCATGTTCCCTGAGCCCTCTGCGCATCGTCTCAGACCCTAACCCAGCACAGGGTCTGGTGTAGGGGAAGCACTCACTTCAGTACTGACTGAGGAAATCGTCTCTGAATCCTCCAATTCTATTCTTCCTTCTCAGAGCACAATGGTTTGGTCACCAGTGTCTGAACTTTGAATCCACAGCTGCCTTGTGGCCGTCACCAGCCTCCAGCCACAGGAAGAGACCCCAGCACTGACTTCAGTGTGACTCTGAGGCTCAGCTGGAGTGCTGAGCAGATCCAGGACCAATGTCATTGGAGATCCTTCATCCAGGGACTGATGGAGGCAGATTCAAAACCCCACTTTGGTCTAGCTACACTGATTAACAGTTTAAGGGCACATGTGGCCAGAAAAAAATTACAGATACACAATAAAGAGAGATTCAGGTGGAAATAAAATCTCTAAATGAGTTACAATGTGCTAAAAAATATACATAGACTTGGGAGAGAAAAGAGAAGATATAGACAGTCACAACAAAGAAATATATAGTTTTAAAATAATAGTAAAGTCCTTAAAAAGGGAGTAAAAATAAAACCACATAAAGATAGGAAATACACAAGGATTCTGGATCCTATATATTATTGTGTTGTCTTTAATTTTTTTTGGCTGCTGAGAGACCCTGATTATGAAAGCTCATAGATTAAAACAATCTACATATTTTAAAAATATCTTGACTTTAAAATTTAAGTCAAAAGGTATGTTACGTTGAGGGAGAGGTTTTGCTTTTATTTCCACAGGAAATGAGAAGCTGTGGATTCATTCTAGATTAAAGAAAATCAGGTTTGATTAAGGAAGATCTCCACCCTAAAATCCTGACACAGACATAAAGAAATAAACCTAAAAAATGTATAAGACACATGATGTATATTTTACCTGCTCAAACACATAACAAACGTCATCTTTGGCTGTCTTATGTTCAATGCACAGTCTATACTTGTATTAATATAAATATGTATGCTACCTTTGAAAGTTTATGTATTTTCAGAGCAAGGAGACCAGAAACCAATAAAAATAGATGGCCCAAATGACCCAACATCCAGAACAGTTTAAAGGCTGCTGACTGAGATGGTCCAGCCTCTCAAACTATTCCATCCTAGACCTAATAATTATCCTGATTTTCTCATGGTTCCCCCAAAGTGCCCCCAAACAACAGGAAGTAGTCTAGAGAATGATATCCACATTCCCAAATGATGGGTTATGGATATTTATTATCATTAAAGGGAGGTTGGTTACAAGTTGTTGTTGGTAATGGTTAGAAAAAAAGCCAAACAAAGGAGATGAGGTTCAAGGATCTCTTTCTGAAAAGAAAGAGGGGGAGGATATAGAAATGATAGGATAAAGAGGTAGATTATTGAATCTACTTTTAAACCAAAAAAAAAAAAAACCCAACTACTAGTCTTAAATATTTTACATTGGTATGGACTTTTGTATATTGATACAAATTTAAAATTAATTTTGCTATAATACTATATGTATATTTTTGCTCTTGTTTGGAGTATTGTGTTTATGCAGCTAATTTTAAAATGTAATATATAATTAAAAATACAAATTAATAGTGATCTATAATAGTCAAACTTATAGTAATATTAGGTATGTTTTCAAGGTCATACAGGTACATTTAGATAGATAAATGGTCTTTAAATACTTCAAAGACCTACAGAATATGGCATTTAATATGTTTAATAGCCTAAGGCTTTTCATGATAGTGAGACATGTCTATTTCTGGCAGCATCAATCTACTTCAGAGAAGATAACTCCATAAGGAGTTTGTTTTCTTTATGGCAAAAGCTAGCCATTTGGGAAAAAACAAAAACAAAAACAAAACCTGCCATTGCCTCAATTGCTGACAATATACTGTCTGAACTGGACCAGCAGGATGCAAGAGAAAGTGATTGCCAAACTTTGCCAAGATAAGGTAGGACAGTCCTTCAAAATTTCCTGCTTTTCGGAAAAGTCTGTCAGATATACTAGGCCTATGGGCCAAAGATGGATGCTCCAAAGTTACAAAAGAACTTTGGGTGACTTTCCAGGCAGCCAGATGTCCCTGTTGTTAGGTAATATTTTACCCATCTGAGGTCTTTGACAGAGTTGATAGTCATAGTTAAAATTTTCCTTATTTATGTTAAAAGGTAAATTAGGTATAAAACTTTAGAGTCACAAAGGTTAGATAAATAATAGAGTATTTTCTTAAATTTGCTAAATACAAATACACTGATATTGTAACTGTAATTATTACTTAATAACTATTTTGTTGTATATAATTTTACTATGTTAATGTTAAAACCTTCCTTTTTAATCAGAGAAAAAGGGGAAATGTAGAATATTCCTTTACACTGTGTGAATATATGTCTTTGTGATAGGTTTAATAAAGAAGTGACTGGCCAATAGCTGGACAGGATAAGGTTAAGCAGGAGAGTCAAACTGAGAATGCTGGGTAGAAGGGCAGAGTCTCGGAGTAGCAAGCAGACACAGAGAGAAGCAAGATGAACATACTGTATGAGAAAAGGTACCAAGCCATGTGGCAAAGCATAGATAAGAAATATGGATTATTTTGAATGTAAGAGTTAGCTAGTAACAAGCCTGAGCTATCGCCAAGCATTTGTAATTAACATAAGCCTCTGTGTGGTTACTTGGAACTGGTGGTGGGGAAACAAAAGTCTGCCTACAGACAGCCATGGCCACTGGTCCGTGAGAGGACATTGGTGAAAGCACAGCCTTTGGGAGGCCCCTCCACCCTTCTCAGTGACTACACAGTATGTCTGGGTGTCTCCCCTCTACTATTCAGATCATTCCAATCATCATTAGGCCTAATCACATGACAATATTACCTGGATCCTACTGTCAAACTAACTGGCTTCCAAAGCAAGCTTCAGGTTTGGGTTTTACACTTACTGTTTTTTTTTTCAAGATTATTTTATTTTATGCATGCGAGTGCTTTGCCTGTAAATATGTCTGTGTACCATGTGTGTATCTTGTGTTGAATGAGGTCAGAAGAGGGCATCAGGGCCCTTGGAGTTACAAGTGGTTGTGAGCTACTATGTGACTGCTAGGAATCGAATCCAGGTCCTTTGTAAGAGCATCAAGCACTCTTAATCACCAAGCCATCTTTCCAGTCCCCATATTTTTGTGTGTGTTTATTTTGAGACAGAGTCTCATTTCACAGTCTAAGCAAGTTCAAACTTGTGATCTTCCTGCTTCGTCCTGGGTCACAAGCATGAACTTCCAACCTACCTTTTATACTTTATAAAGACTTATTTTTTAAGGCACAGTTTTAGATTTACAGAATAGTTGAACAGGAGTGCGCAGCTTTGCTTGCCTACCTCTTCCGCCCCTCACCCAGCATCTTCTCTGTTAACATCTTGCACTGGTGTGACACATTTGTTAAAACCGATGAGCCAATAGTAATACATTTCTATTAGCTGATGTACATAGATTGTGTTGCAGTTCACTCTGTGCTGAGCAGTCCTGTGGGTTTTGTAAGTTTTTGTGGTGATGGCTGCCTACAATAGTCTTATGAGGAAGAGCTGAACCACTCTCCATCCCATGAGCTTATGTTAATCAAGAAATCACAGGACAGTGGGAGCCTTCACTGTACCCCCCCCAAGCTTAATTTAATCAAGAAATCAAAGGACAATGGTATTTCACAAAGCATGGATATTATGCAAATTTCAAATTACAGTAGTACCCATTTATTGGGATTTGGTCACCCCCTTGTCTGCCTCTTGTCTATGGCTGCTTTCATTCCACAACAGAATGGAGCATTACCATGGAAACTCCTTGGTCTGCCAAACTAAAAACATTTACTATATAGCCTGCAGGAAAAATTTGGGGTTCTCTGAACACCTGGCGTCAGCCCTTCTGTGTTCACTCATAGCCAGGAAGTCCAGGTCAGCCACACTTCATACTGGATATCTATATCAGTGCCATGTTGTCTAAACCTAAACTGGCCTTGTGTCCTGTTCTTAACAGAGAGTGATCCATACCTGAATTCCTGAAGGTTCTGGGCCATCTGTTACCTGCCTGGATTGGGTTGTTATAGTTTCGATTTTACCTTAATCACAGGCTATGGTAACACTAAGAGATGCCCTGAGTGATCTTCAGACATAGTCTTTCTTACCTTTATTGTGGAGAAGCAGTCTGGATCAACCAGGCTTACTGACAGTTCTTTCTTAGTCTATCGACTCAATGGCATCAGGAGCCCAACGTGGCCTCAATCTAGTGATCTCCTGCCTCTGCTCTTCAGCATATCCTAGGATATGCCACCGCAATCAGTATCAGTATCAGTTATCAGTCAAGATGACCCATCACGAGAGATTTATTTCTTGTGGTCTTGAAGTCTAAGTGCTCTCCAGGCTCCCTCTACACAAGCCCGGGCCGGGGCCATTCTCCCTCACGACTCTGCCTTTCTCTGGAAGCCCTCCCTGGGATGTTCAGTAGCGAGAATGTGAGACGCTTTTGTGGGAGGACTTTATGAGCTAACCCTGGGAGTACTGCATTGTACTTCTGCCCACATTCCATTTGTCAGAGCTTGCACTGAGGCATGTAGTCTTGCTGTGGGTTGAGGGGGAGGAGGGGGTAGATAAAGATTTCATGATCGGTTAATCAACCTGTACTGGAGTACCAAGAAGACTGAGTATCTACTCAAGTTGGCCTGTGTGTGTATGGACTATTCTCCACTCTTCATCCCTCTCATCTGCATGTCTCACTGGCCTTGGTACACAATTTGATCGGAAGACACTAGTCTTATGTAAGATGGCATCTGCTCTCTGTGGAAGGTATGTATGAATATATTCTGAACCAACCATGGTGGCCAGAACATGCTTCCTGAGGTCAGAAAATTGGAACCAAGAAACAGTATGAGCAGTCTGATCACCCCTAAAACTTCCTTTCACATATTCCACCCCTACAAAGGGAAGAATTGCTCTCATACATTGGGGGAATGCAAGCTTGCTACTTAGTCAAGCTCCTGTCAATCAACCTAGTAATACTCGGACACTTCTTAGAAATGCAGATTTTCAGGCTCCAGCCTGGCTGCACTGAATCAGAAGTTTAACAAGATCCCAGATGATTTGCATGCACACTCAAGTTCGGGAAGCAGGAGTGTCCTCCCCAGAGTTAAGACTTTGCCCAGCTGGAATCAGGCTTCCAGCCTGTAACTTCTGCATGTGAGTCATGCCTTGTCTACGTGTAGGTATGTGCACATGGTGCTTGTGGAGGCCAGAGGTGACTGATACCCCACAGCTGGAATTACAGGCAGGTGTGAGCCTCCCAAGGTGGCTGCTGGGAACCAGTTTGAGGCCTCAGCAAGAGCAGTACATGCTTTTAACCATGAAGCCATGTTTCCAGCCCCTCTCGTGACTTCTTAAACTGCGAAATTGGACAACTGGATCATGACCTTGGTATTTCTAATTACAGCAGGAGAGAGGAAGGAGGCTAGGAAGGGGAGACAGAAAGTTGGGGTTGAGGGGAGAGAAGGGAAGAGAAAGGAAGGGAAAAGGAAGGTCAGCTTCCTTCACTTTTACATCTTCCCAGTCTCTTGTCAGACAGGGATCACCAGCCCTGCTCAGCATTGGAGGGAAATGCTGCCCCAAAGCCAGAGTGCGCTCTGTGCTCTGTGCATCGGATTGCCTGTCTTGGCTTTCACATTTAGAATATGGGCAAGGGACTAATCGTTGTCATCGTCTGAGATGACCAAACTCTGATTTTAATTACCTCTTATCTCTATGCCTATATACTGAGTGCTATTTGGCTCCAATGTGAACTCTCCTCTTTTTTCAGTGGGAGGCAGTAATGGAGATTGAACCTAGAGTCTCATGCATGTCAGGTAAGCATGCTACTACTGAGCTACAGCTCCAGTCCTTCAAATGCTTGTTCCTGAGTCCAGAGCTCACCCAGGCTTTCAGTCCCTGTCTGGACTGACCCTGAAGGCGAGATGCCCCTTAGCTCTTCCACTACCTGCCTCCTCTGCACCATGTTATAACCCAGGCTGGCCTCACACCCTCTATTTCCTTCACAGATGTGAATGCCGTGCGGATCCTAAGTATGTTCAGGGGCTAACATCTGAGGCTTCTGGGTTCTAATGAGTCCCGGAAGAGCCTCATGGCTGAAGTTCTGCTTAGGTAGAGATATGGTGGGATAGGTACAGGATCTCATTTTTGTGCTGCTGGTGGCCATGGTCTTCTCTGTGGACCAGCTTTTGCTACACACAAAATCAATGTTGTGGTGGCTTGGGTCTCTCTCAACCAACATAAGTCGATTATTCTGTGGTGTGTACATCCACAAGTCACCCGAGGATCCGATCAAGTTGGCCTGTCTGTGCAGATTCCTTTCTGTCTAGTTCTCCCATGTGCCTGTCTTACCTTGCCTTGTTCATACACAGCTCAATTTAAAGACACTAACTGATCTAGTACAGGTGGCACCTGATTTCTGAGGCACGGGAGGTGATATATATAGGAATATTTTCTGAACTAACCAAGGTGGCCAGAAAATGCCTCCGGAGGTCGGAGAAATTGGTACCAGGAAGTGGTCATTAACAGATGGGAGATTCTTAAGCCATCCTTTTGCATATTTCACCTATGAGGGGAAGAACCTCTCCCAAGTCCTCTGGGCAATGTATGCTCTGCTGCCCATGCCAGCTCTCAACCTAGGAGATGTGTGTGTGTGTGGTGTGTGTGTGTGTGTGTGTGTGTGCGTGTGTGTGTACTCAGGTGTATGTTCTAAGTCCAGGGGCTGGTGCACAAATATCAGCGGGCTTACACATTGTTTTTTCTAACTCACTTGTATGTTGACTGTCTTAGAATTTAACGTGATCAGTTTCTTTTAGGTTTCGCTCTCTTTTATTCCCTCACCCAGCCGATGTGCTGCACACTTTCAGAGTAATAAGCTCTCCCTATGTGCTTCCCCTTAGGAATTCACAAATTTGAGCCACTCTGGCCCACTCCTGCCCTAGGGAGACTCTGAATCCCCTTTCTTTTTCTTTTTTAATTAAAAATAAAGTGAATGGTCAGTGGGTAAGCAGGGAGAGTCAGATTTTCCGCCACTTCTCATTCTTTTGTAAGACTATCTTTTACTTGCTTTTTGATAATTACATTCACACTTACAACATATTTTGATTCTATCCAGCTTAGTACCTTTTTCACCTTCTCCCAATCTTCTTCTACCTTCAGATCGTGTATGTGCGTGTGTGCGTGTGCGTGTGCGTGTGCGTGTGCGTGTGTGTGTGTGTGTGTGTGTCAGTCAGTCTAGTTTGTGCTGCCTAGTGGAAAGCCCAATCTTGTTGGTACCTTGAATCTTGTGGTGCCTTTATTGTAAGTGATGAGTCATTGTGGGTTAGGAACTCCCTCCAGCCCAGGGGTCACAGTGGGGTTCCCGTGTCCCCATCCTGCTGTTGTATTTTTTACTATTTTTTTCTGTACTCTTTGGGGGCCTGCCACCCAGCTCCCAAGTAAACTGCACACACAGGAGTCTTTTTCTTACTTATAAATGCCCAGCCTTAGCTTGGATATTTCTAGCCAGCTTTCCTTAACTTAAAGTATCCCATCTACCTTTTGCCTCTGCGCCTTTTCCTTTTCTTACTTCTGTATATTTTACTTTCACTCTTACTCAGTGGCTGGCTGTGTGGCTGTGTGGCTGTGTGGCTGGGCGGCTGGCCCCTAGCATCCTCCTCTCCTTGTTTTTACTCTTCCATTTCACCCCCAGATTTCTCCTCCCATTTATTCTTTCTGCCTGCCAGCCCAGCCTATCCTTTCTCCTGCTTGCTATTGGCCATTCAGCTCTTTATTAGACCAATCAGGTGTTTTAGACAGGCAAAGTAACACAGCTTCACAGAGTTAAACAAACGCAGCATAAAAGAATGCAACACATCTTTGCATCATTAAAACAAATGTTCCACAGCATAAACAAATGTAACACACCTTAACAGAATATTCTGTAACACCATCCAACAGGACATAGAGTGCATCCACCACTCTTGGGCTCCAAGAGTGCCTTACTGTCCAGAACTCTCTGCTGTCACCTCGCTTTTGGGGCTCATTTAGTTTTTAAATTCTCATCCAAAACAAGGGGTTTGTCATGACGTTTTCACTAACATGTAGCATTGTACCTTGTGGTGTATCCCCCCGATTGCCCTCTTCTTCCCCTCCTCCCTCCTGATGGCTCCTGTCCTCCCCAGATAGGCTCACTGCCATGCCGTGTCAGATCTGCACATGTATTCTAAGTCTAGGTTTCACATCTTAGACAGAGCACTGATGCTTATCTTTCAGAATCTCGATTATTTGGCTTAAGAGTTCGGCCCGTTTTCCTGAAAATCACATAACTTTGTCATTTATGAATGAATAAAATTCCATGTTGTGTCTGCACCTGTTGTTTTCTTTATCCGCTCATCTGTTGACAGACACCTAGCCGGCTCCATCTTGGATACAGAATACATGGGTGTGTGGGCATCTACTCCAGTGCTAGCTACATTTTGTCTGCACCCACAGCCAGGAGTGGGGCAGCTGGACCGGGTGGCATCTCTGCTGTTGGTCCCTCCAGGAGCCATCACAATCATATCTTGCTGTTCTGGGCTCCACCCTTGCCTCCTGATCCCATGCAGCAATAAGGTGAAGTCACTAGGCTACAGTCAAGACAGGGTGGAATTTAGGTTACCATGCCCCGCCTCAAGGATCTTGTCCAATCTATCATCCAGACAAACCGAAATCTCCACCATACTTGAAATAAATCCTGTCTGCCTTATGGAAAGGGGCTGTGTCTCCAGATCCAGAGTTACAAGTCACAAACAGAGCAAGTGAATGCTTGGCTGGATTGCCTTAGGGAATTTCTCAAGAAATGTCAGGTTTTAAAAAGTGGCTTTTCTTTAATGTTTGTGACTCATTCCTCCTGGATGAGCCAGAGTCCTTTAATGGAGCATTTTGTGGATGTAATTTTAGTGGTGTGACTGTGTATCTAATGAACTGATAATTTATGGATGCACAGGATATATGAGGCAACACTGGGGGCCAGTTTGGTGATCCCGGAAGCAAACCATGAGTCTGATTTAGATGCTGTCTGTCCCGAGGTCCTATTCGAACACTCTGGGCTCTGGGGTCTCTGTGCTTATGAAGAACCCTAAAAGTACATTTTGTCTTTTTAAGGAAGGCAGCAGGGCAGCCAGCCAGCAGTCATTCCAGTTGGCCAGTTTGCCCCTGAGATGCTGCCCGCAGGTTCCTGAGAGTTCTGCTCCCTAGGTGGGCATTGGTCATCACAGGCCAGGACACAGTACACTTCCGCACAGGCTGAGGGGCCAACCCAGGTAACAGCCAAAGAAGTCAGCCTAGCCTTGGCTGTTTTCCGGCAGCTCTCTGCCCATCATAGACCTGTAGCTCCCCTCGTGCCCTGAGATCTCAGCCCCGGCAGTACCAGGAAAAGCTCCAGGGGAGGCAGGCAGACAATGAGCTGTTACAGTGGCCTGATTCTTACTTCCTCACTTCAGTCCTGTGCCTTCCATGTAGGCACTGTTAATTCTGACTCTCCAATGTGTGCAGGATCCTCTCCATGTCTCTGCTGTTGTTAGGCTGGGAGTGTCTCTTGTCAGGACTGATAATAAAGACACCCAGGTAACATTTCAGTGTCACAAAATCAAATTAACTTCCTCGTGTAAAAGCATCCCAAATATCACATGGGTCATATTTACCTGAATTTCAGGTGTGCTTGGGTGGCCTTGTATTAATAATTTTTTGTCTCTCTTGAGACCCTTCCTATTTGTACCCTTTTAAATTTGGTTAATGTAGTAAAATATATGTAATATAAAAATTGCTATTTTATTTGTTTATTTAAACATTGTAAATTATATGTATGTATGTATGTATGTATGTATGTATGTATGGGATGTATGTGTGTGAGCCAGGGTGGGGTGTGGAAGTCAGGGAACATCTGCAGAACTCAGATGGTCACACTTAGAAGCAAGTGTCTAACACATTGATTGATCCATCACAATGGCCTGAAGAGTCCATATTTTGATAACTTTCTGATGGACAATTCAGTGAGAGTAAGTGTATTATTTCACAACTCCCAGCACTATCTATTTTCAGACCTCTTTCATCATCTAAGACAGAAACTGCATGCTCCTTAAAAATGTCTCCTCTCTCCCCTAAGCAAAGCTACTGATTCCCCCTTTATTCTAAGTAAGTTGGCAGAAATACGGTCATACGGTATTTGTGTTGTTTTTGTTTCCAAAATAATCTCAAGGTCTGTGTTGCAGCATGCATCAGAGTTGTTTCCCTTTCTGTGGCTGGTTGCTGTTCTTTTCTATGTGTGTAGGGTACTCGTTCACCCACTGAGTTGTTCACAGATGTTGGGACACCTCCATGTAGTTATCTCCAGGAACGTTGCTACAGATGTTAAGACATACAAATCTGTTCCAACCTTGTGTTCAATCTTTGAGGGACATCTAGAAATGAAATTACCAGGTCACATGGCAGTTTTACCTTTGACTTTAAGCAGCCCTGACAAATTGCTTTCTGCATTAGTGGCCCAAGCCATGGGTATTCTGATTTTTCTGAGACCTCATCAATTCTCCTTATGGTTCCCTTTAAAAAAATAACAGCCTCTTAATGGGTGGGAAGTAGTATCTCATTGTGGGCTTTTCCACAAGTAGTATCTTCCTTGTGTTGCACTTCCCTAACACGTAGTGATGCGGATAATTTTATGGGTACCCTGGGCATTCATACATCTTTGGAGAAGGACCTATCCAAGCCCTTTATCCAGCTTTTAACTCAATGACTTTAACAGTGTTATAGGGGATCTTGACGTGCTCTGAAAAATCAACCCCTTATCAATGTATGACTTAGAATATTGCCTTCAATCTGTGAGTTGTTTAGGGGTCATGTAACTTTATTTGTTAAGTCTGGCCTCTCGGTGTGGTTGGGTCCTTCTACACTACTGATTCTCCATCAGATTTGTACCAAAGGGGCATCTAGAAATGTCTGCAGGCATCTTTAAATGTTTTGATTTGGGCAGAGGTGAAACTAACACACAGTGGACAGAAGCAAGGATGCTACTAAATACCCGCCAGCCACCAAGTGAAATTCTCTAGTCCCAGTGGGGTCAGTGCCCAGGCTGATGCTTCTCCAGGATCAAGTGGAGCTTCTGGCTTCTGGAGTGACCCTTGGCCCCAGAACTCCTTTTATATCTTCTGGGTTAGGTTCCACTGGCTTGACATAGGGAGGGGACATGGCAGCTGTGGGAAGCGCGGTTAGAAAAATGCCTGCTCTGGGGAGGTACGCTAACTATAAACGCATTTTGGTAACTTGTAACAGCTCAGTTTGTGAACTGAATTTCTAAGCCTGTGTCTTCCACATTCAGCTTACAGACTAAGGAGCAGGACAACGATAAGCAGCATTTGTCAACAGGTGAATCACACAGCAGCCGAGTGGAGCATCAAGGCTTGCCTTTCCACTTCCACTGTGAGGTCTCTGGGAACTGGGCTCATCGCTGTGCTCAGTAGTGGTTTGTATACCTGAGCATGCTGGCAAGAATGCTTCGGGTGTTCCAAACTCGATTATTTGGACTAAAGGGAATTGTGTTTAATTTGGGGGCAAATAACTCCCTGGGACATGAATGTCTTGTATTGATCTTTGTACTTTGAAGGCTTTTTAAAATTATTATTATGATTTTCATCATGTATCATCACATCAGGAGACCCTCTCTGGCAGTGGTTCTCAAAAGCCAGTCATGCCTGAGTATTTGAATTTCTAAGTTAGTGCAGATGATCTGAGTTTCCTGTAGACTCCCTACTAAATCAGAAACTGTAGGATGCGGCTGAGGTCCTCAGGTTTGCCTCAGAATAATTGCTCCACAGAAGTCCAGATGTGTCTACGCACATTTACTCCTTCCTGGACACACTGCTGATGTTACTAGACCATCTATTCCATTTTCAGACAATTGTAATTATTAGAACATATACTTAAAGCCATGTCCCCTTATTTACAGGGGACATTACCTAAGACTCCCAGAGAACACCCAAAAGCAAGAACTATGTTTAAACTATGTTCTTTTTCTGTTCATGTGTACTTATGAGTTTAAATTATGTTAGATATAACAGGATATTAGCAATAACTGATAAAAAAGAGCTACATACTGTAATAAAAGACACGGGAATGTCATCTCTCAAGTTATCATTCACAGCACTCAGGAGACAGAGACATGTAATACAAAATTTAAAAGGTCTTGTAATAAAAAAAAAAAAACCTGGAGCCAGATATTGGGGTGAAATCTGAAAGATCAGAGAAGCAGAACAAGCCAGCCATAAGCTCTTACCTCTACAAAATCCTCAGTCTGAAGACAGCAAGTTCCTGTTTCCTCACACCTTATACACCCTTTTCTTCCCTGCCATCTTGCTTCCTGGGATTAAAGGCGTGTGTGCTTCCCAAGCAAAGGCATGAGAGCTCAAGTGTTGGGATTAAAGGTGTGTGCCACCATGCCTGGCTCTCTTCCTAGTCTGGCTTTGAACTCACAGAGATCCAGATGGATCTCTGCCTCCCCAGTGATAGGATTAAGGATGTGTGCCATCATTGTCTGGCCTCTATGTCTAATCTAGTGACTGACTCTGTCCTCTGATCCCCAGATAAGTTTTATTGGGGTACACTATATATCACCACAGAGACAGGCAGATCTTTGTGAGTTTCAGGCCAGCCTGGGCCACATATCAAGTTCCAGACCAGCTAGAGCTACATAGTGAGAACCTGTTGTTCCCACATAAAGGAGATGCCTTAATTAACTGTACTCTTCCTTCTGTGTGACACTGTGAGATTATTGATATAAGTGGTGTCCTCTAGCATTGTAGCTACTTTGATTTTTTTATTTGACACAAGCACTCACTCCCATGACATTCTCATCTGATAAACTGAGATGGTATAGACCAAAGGGTCTATACATATGCCATACCTATACACTATGGATACTCTGGAAGAAGGGATGATCAGGATGGTGTGGGGTTCATCAGACCATTCGAGCAGTATATAGCTTTAAACTAACACATTGTTTTATACTAATTACTTGCCTCAATGCAACAAAATACCCAATGAAAGCAGCCTATGGAAGGAAGGGTTTACTGTGGGTTATAGTTCGGGGAGCTATGGTCCATCATGGCAAGGCAGGTGCAGTGTAAGGAGCGGGAGACTGGTCATGTTGCATTCCGTCAGGGGACAGAGCAATGCACACTTGTGTTTAGTTGCTTTCTTCTTTGCATTTGACCGGGACCCCAGCCCATAGAATGGTACCACCCACATTTAGGGTGAGTCCTTTTACTTCAATTAGCCTAGTTTAGAGAATCCCCTGACATGTTGTTTTCATGGCGATTCTAAATCCCATCAAGTTGACAAACAAGATTACTCAGTACGTGTTTGTCTCTATAAATTTTTATTTAACGTGGCTGACTGGGTAAAGCTGAAACTGTAGATGGAGGGGTGTGGGTGACTACTTTGAGGCAAAATCTGCCCTAGTTCCTACCCGTTGGCCTACTTCTTCACACTGGAGCTAGTCAGAATCAGGGTTCATCCTCTAGAACTCTCTGTGAAGACAGGCATTCCTTTTGAGACCTTGCTCTGCTGTGAGTGAGATGAGGATGGGGCAGGCACTGCACCTGGGCTGCAGCCAGATGCTTTGCTATTCGCCTGGTCCTGGACCAGACCAGCTCGAGCATCACAGGTAGAATTCAGTACTCACCCCAGAGGCTTGCCTTCTCATCTTCCTCCACTCAACTGAGCTCAACCTCAAGCGGCCCAGAAAAGCTGATCTCTATGGTTTTTTGCCTCTAATTTTAATAAAATCTCATATTCTCAACATGGGAAAGAATCTTAGTGGCCACCAAATGTCCTTTGTGGGTATCAAATAGAGGCTCCATAACCAAGTTAACTTCTGACCCCAAGATAGGTCTCCTATACCAGCTTTCTTTACTGCTCTAGAAGCCATTTTTTAGCTAATTTGGGGGTTTCTGCAGACACTAGTGTCAATGGAGTAATGACCTGTGTGAGGCGAGAAGGAAATCTGGTTCAATATGACGTATAAGGTAAGCTGGTGTTGGTTTAAACTTCTGCAGTCTGACACTGGGCAGTTTATTTTAGACATATTTAAGCACAGTACAGCTTTGGAAAAAAGTTTCCTGGTGGCAATGATCATAATAAAGCCTTAGGAGTGACTACAACTCTTTTGAAAATCACATGTGACCTCTTCCATAAGAATGGGTTCTATTCGCTGAGAAACAAAGCTAAAAATGAGGATCTAGGGAGTAAGAGTCTAGAATAAACTCAGTAGTCTGGGGAATTCAGGTGTGGCCTGGCCCTACGATAGTACAGATCGCCAAGCTACTAACTACATCCATTCCCAGCTTTCCAAGTGAAAACGAGATATACATCTCCAATGAGGAGACAATTCTGCATGTCTAATAGTCCTGGTTTTCTTATTGCTTCTCTGTGGGCACAGGGACCTCATGCCCTCTATACCTAATGAGATGTTTAGCAGCATTACCGAGATATACTCACAGGTTGCAAAATTCTCACATTTAAAATGCTTCTTACCCTCTTATATATTTTTAAACTTTTTAACTTTCTTTTTTAAAATTTTTCCTCCCTCTACTCCTCTCAATCCGTCTCTTCCCCTCCCTTCTGGACACAGTCTCTCTCTGTTTCCCATTAGAAAAGAACAGGCTTCCAAGAGATAACAATATAACATAACAAAATATAATAAGAGAAAACAAGAACCATCACATCGAGGTTGGACAAGTCAAGCCAACAGAATGGAAAGAGCTCAAGGGAAGGCACAAGAAAAAGAGACCCACTCATTCATATACTCAGGATTCCCACAAAAATACTAAACCGAAAGCTATAATAGATAGGCAGAGGACCAGGTACAGACCCGTCCATGCAGGCCCTGGGTTTGCTGCTTCAAACTCAGAGTTCATATGAACTTTGTTCATGTAGATTTAGAGGGCTTTGCTTTCTTGGTGTCCTCCATCCCCTCTGGCTCTTACATTCTTTCTGCTTCCTTTTCCATGGGGCTCCCTGAGCTTTGAGGGGAGGGATTTGATGGAGACATCCTGTTGAGGGTTGTGTGTTCTAAGGTTTCTCTTTCTACTTATAATGTCTGGTAGTATGTCTCTATATTTGCTCCCATCTGCTACAGGAGGAAGTTTCTCTGATGATGGCTGAATAGACACTGATCTACGAATATAGAATATATTGTTACATTTTCTTTTTTTCTTATTTATTTATTTTTTATTAATTAATTTAATTAATTAATTAATTTTTAATTTAATTTAATTTTATTTTACAATACCATTCAGTTCTACATATCAGCCACGGGTTCCCCTATTCTCCCCCCTCCCACCCCCTCTCCTTACCCCAGCCTACCCCCATTCCCACCTCCTCCAGGGCAAAGCCTCCCCCGAGGACTGAGATCAACCTGGTAGACTCAGTCCAGGCAGGTCCAGTCCTTCCTCCCAGACTGAGCCAAGTGTCCCTGCATAAGCTCCAGGTTTCAAGCAGCCAACTCATGCAATGAGCACAGGACTTGGTCCCACTGCTTAGTTGCCTCCCAAACTGATCAAGCCAATCAACTGTCTCACCTATTCAGAGGGCCTGATCCAGCTGGGCGCCCCTCAGCCTTTGGTTCATAGTTCATGTGTTTCCATTCATTTGGCCATTTTTTTTTCAATAATTGAGTAAAACTGAAATTTATTATAAGCCACAGTCGTCCTAGGGACCTCCATGCTATATATATAGCCTCCATGGTTCTATGGGTTCTATGGGTTGTGGTCTGATTGTTCTTTATTTTAAATCTAGAATCCTTTCGGTGTAATTTCTTCTTTTTGTTCTAGATCTTTCAGGTATGGTGTAAGTTGCTGTACGAGATCTCTTATTTTATTTTTATTTTAATGTAGGTACTTATTGCTATGAATTTGCCTCTTAGAACTGCCTTCATTGTGTCCCATAAGTTTAGGTATGTTGCATATTCATTTTCATTCAATTCTAGACAACCTTTAATTTCTCTCTTGACCAATCTTTCATTCATTAGTGAGTTGTTCAGTTTCGACAAGTTCGTAAGATAACTGTTATTTTTGATATCCAACTTTAATCTGTGGTGGTCAGGTAGGATGCAGAGTGTTAACTTCAGTGTTTCTGTGTCTGCTGAGACTTGCTTTGTGTCTGCATATGTGGTCAATTTTGGAGAAAGTTCCTTAGGTGCTAAGAAGAAGGTATATTCTTTTGTGTTTTGGTGAAATGTTCTATAGATATCTGCTGGGTCCATTTGGTTTACAATGTCATTTAGCTCCAGCATTCCTCTGTTTAGTTTTTGTCTGGATGACTTGTCTATTGGTGAGAGTGTAGCACTAAAGTCTCCCACTATCTGTGTGAGTATCAACATGAGGTTTGAGCTGCAGTAGTGTTTCTCTTATGAACTTGGATACCCTTGTGTTTGGTGCATAGATGCTAAGAATCGCAATGACTGCCTGGTGGATTTTTCCTTTGATGAGTATGTCGTGTTCTTCCCCATCTCTTCTGATTAGTTTTGTTTGAAGTCTATTTTTATCAGATATTAAAATCTAGAGAAGCTTGTTCTTAGGTCCATTTGCTTGGAATACCTTTTTCCATCCCTTTACTCTGAGGTGCTCTTTTCCCTTGGTGTTAAGGTGTGTTTCTTGGCTGCAGCTGAAGGATGGATCCTGTTTTCACATTCATCCTGTTAGTCTGTGTCTTTTTGCTGGAGAATTGAGACCACTGATGTTGAGAAATATCAATAGGCCGTATTTGTTGATTCTGTTATTTTGGATGTGTGTGTGTGTGTGTGTGTGTGTGTGTGTGTGTGTGTGTGCTTCCTCTCTTTTGATTTGCTGGTTTGAGATTATTTATCCCTTGTGTTTTCTCGGGTGTGGTTAACCCTTTAAAGATTTATTTATTTATTTATTTATTTATTTATTTATTTATATGTATATGAGTGTCCTGTTTTGCTTGTATTACTGCATGACAAAAGAGGGCATCAGACAGAAGAGGGCATGTTATAGAATATTATTTTAAGATGTGTTGCATTTGTTTAGGCTATTGAACGTTTTTTAATGTTTCAAAGATGTGTTGCATTCTTTTATGTTACCTTTGTATAACTCTGTGAAGCTGTGTTACTTTGCTTGTCTAAAACACCTGATGGTCTAATAAAGAGCTGAACAGCCGATAGTGAGGCAGGAAAAAGGATAGGTGGGGCTGGCAGGCAGAGAGAATAAATAGAAGGAGAAATCTGGGAGGGGAAAAAAAGAGCAATAGAACAAGGAGAGGAGGA
This sequence comes from Peromyscus leucopus, assembly GCF_004664715.2. NCBI lineage: Eukaryota > Metazoa > Chordata > Mammalia > Rodentia > Cricetidae > Peromyscus > Peromyscus leucopus. The sequence goes on from NC_051069.1 coordinate 55,406,456, forward strand.
TGCCAGGAGCCAGCCACGTAGCCACTCAGCTACACAACCAGCCATGGAGTAAGAGTGAAAGTAAGATTTACAGAAGTAAGAGAAAGATAAAAGCTGGGAGGCAAAAGGTAGACAGGATAATTTAAGTTAAGGAAAGCTGGCAAGAAACAAGCCAAGCTAAGGACTGACATTTATAATTAAGAATAAGCCTCCATGTGTGATTTATTTGGGAGCTGGGTGGCTGGCCCAGAAAAGAGCAGAAATAACCACCAACAACAAGGGCATCAGACAGAGGGGACATCAGATCCCACTATAGGTGGTTGTGAGACACTATGTGGTCACTGGGAATTGAACATAGGACCTCTGGAAGAGCAGCCAGTGCTCTTAATGGCTGAGCCATCTCTCCAGCCCCCATTGTTAACCTCTTTAGGTTGGAGTTTTCCTTCTAGCATCTTCTGTAGGGCTGGATTAGTAGGTAGATACTGCTTAAATTTGTTTTTATCATGGAATATCTTATTTTCTCAATATATTGTGATTGAAACTTTTGTTGGGTCTAGTAGACTAGGCTGGCATTTGTGATCTCTTAGAGTCTGTAGAATATCTGTCCAGGCCCTTCTGGCTTTTAGAGTCTTCATTGAGAAGTCAGGTGTTATTCTAATATATCTGCCTTTATATATTATTCGATCTTTTCCCCTTGCAGCCTTTAATATTCTTTCTTTGTTCTGTACTATTAGTGTTTTGATTATTACATGCTGAGGGGGAATTTCTTTTCTGGTCCAGTCTATTTGGTGTCTGTATGCTTCTTTGACCCTAATAGGCATCTCCTTTTTTAAGTTAGAGAAATTTTCTTCTATGATTTTGTTGAAAATATTTTCTGTGCCTTTGACCTGGGTTTCTTCTCCTTCCTCTATCCCTATCATTCTTAGATTTGATCTTTTCATAGTGTCTCAGATTTTCTGGATTTTTTTTTGTGCTTGGAGCTTTTTAGAATTTTAACATTTTCTTTGGCTGATGTATTCATTTCTTCTATAATGTCCCCAATGCCTGAGACTCTCTCTCCCATCTTGTATCATTCTTTTGGGGAATCTTACCTCTGAGGTTCCTGTTTGAGTTCCTAAATTTCAGTTCTAGATTTCCCTCAGTTTGAGTTTTCTTTATTGATTCAATTTCCACTTTCAAGTCTTGAACTATTTATTCATTCTTTCTACTGTTCGTTTGTGTTTTCATAGATTTCTTTAAGGGGTTTGTTCGTTTCCTCTTTAAGGACCTCTGTAAAGACCATTTTGAGGTTCTGTCTTGTGCTTCAGCTCTGTTTCAGTTCTCAGGGTCTACTGTAGTGGGGTTGCTGGGCTCCGGTGGAGACACAGTTCTGGCTGTTATTGATAGTATTTTTATGTTGGTGTCTAGACATCTGGGTAGGGAAGACTGTAATTCTAGGTGCTGATTTATGGTCTTGTCTTTATTAGGTGGATGTTTTGTTCCTTGGTTTCTGTTTTCTTTCTGATTCTTAGTAGGGTGAGGTGATGTGTGTTGCCTGGTAGGGAATTCCTCTGGGATCCTGTTAGGTGTGGCCACGGGGGTTCTGGTGCTTCTAGATATTGGGAGCTGACACTTAGGAATGGGATTGGGCTGGGGGAGATGATGGAGGGGAATCCACAGGATGGAGGAAAGCAGGGTATTCCACCAGAATCTGTTCACCCCCCCCAAAATGAGGGCAGAGAGTAGGAGAGGTCAGAACAGGTGGTCTACTACAGAGCTGGGGATGAGACGGGGCAGGAGAGGAGGGAGAGTTAAGATCCATAGTGTGGCAGAGCAGTGGACGTGTACACACCTTTAATCCCAGCACTCAGGAGGCAGAGGCAGACAAATCTGTAAGTTCAAGACCAGCCTGGTCTACAGAGCAAGTTAAGGGATTGCCAAGTCTACACAGAGAAACTCTGTCTCCAAAAACCAAAACCAAAAACCAAAAACAAACAAAACAATACAACAACAACAACAACAGCAAACCACCTTAGTTAGGCTCCCTGCTTCCCTGGTGGAGTGGCCTGCGGGTTCCCAGGGAAGCCTGCTGGTGTTGGGGGCTGGGATAAGTGATGAATGGGGGCAGGAAGTTTGGAGGGGAAGATCTATGTGACCCACTGGAGGAGGGGAGGGTGCAGGGTGTCTGTTACAGAGCTGGGATGATGAGACTAGGGATTGGATTTGAAAAGGTGAGGACCAACGATCAGCCTAACTACTTCTCTGGCCGAGGGTCAGTATGCACTTCTTGATGAATGTACGAGTGAATGAATGGGTAAGCCAAGGATTCATGATGATGAAACATTTTTCATTGAAGGGAGAACTTACTGGAATTCAGGACTCACAAAAATACATACCTGCAGGCCAGGCATTCTGAACAGGTGATGCGGACTAGTACATGACAGGCATTGTGAAGTCTGTGATGAGCTAGAAGAAGCATGTCCTTGACAGAAATCAAGTTCACATTCTTTGTTGGGCACTATTTTAAAGCAACTGAATATGTTGGAGTCAGCCTGTGAGCTGACAGTTGATCTTCTGAACTAGGCAGTCTTGGGTTGCCTGTGATTTGAAACTATCTTAATGGGTGCCTCATGCTCTCTCAGTCCCTCCTCTCAATCTAACCCTGTTCATGGGAAAAGACCTAGTAAAGCCATCCATTCACTGCAGACACACCAGTGAGATCAATACTGTGAGATACTTAAATGTTTTACAGCATTCATCTTATTGCAAAGAAAGAGGGCTCTGATGGAATTCAGGCCTCAGTGATGAGGCCAGGCAGAGTCTTGGCTGTGTTCCAGACTCGTGCTGCGTGTATCTACCTGCCCATACCTGGAGTTGGGAGCTGAAGCCCTGCAATAAAGCCCTTCTCCCCTGAACGGCTGGTGCTTTGATGGCCAAAAGTGTTTCTCCTGGGAATCTGCGTCCCTGGGAGATCTCAGCTCGGACAGCTTCTACTTGCTGCTAGAGCCCTCACTATTAAAGAATATCGTGTGTGTGTGTGTGTGTGTGTGTGTGTGTGTGTGTGTGTGTGTGTGTGCATGTGTGTGTACACACATAGGCCAGAGACTCAACTGTACCTGAGGCTCATAAACTTGGCTAGACTGACTGGCTGGAAACCTCAGGGATCTTCTTTCTCTGCTTCTCTCTCTTCAATAGGTGACCAAACCCTACAGCCTGGACTCAGGAGGCGAGTGGGAGGCCTGAGCCCAGTGTTACCCTTAGACCCGGATGAGGGGGGCCTGTGCTAAGCAGAAGTCCTGGGAGTCCCTTGTTCTGAGTACTTTCCTCTAAGAAGGCTCCCTCTGCTTTCTGGACCTGACTGTGCTATCCAAGTACGCAATTCTGAGCCCAAACGGACTTACATGGGCCTTGGGCTCTGCGGAGTCCCTGTCTCATTTTCTTCTCTGGAGTACTTGTGCCCCAGGGTGGGCAGATCAGCACTCAGGGACTAGGGCTACAGGCTTGTTCCAGGGTCTTCTGGCCAACTCCAGCTCCAGCGGGTGTTCTCCAGGACTGGTTGTTCCTTCTCATGGGGATGATGCTTTTGTGGGACCGTGAGATTGGTTTACTGGGGCAGTAACTGCAAGCGGTGCTGATACTCCATGGTTTACGTGAGGCCACTCCGGCCCACACACCTGATGGGTGCACTGCTGAATTCCTCAAGATCAGGCACCACAGGGCCGTGGGTGCTCCCGGGCTGCAGTGCCTCCTCGGAGAGAGCAGACAGGGAAGCAGCCAGGTCCTCTGCTGGTCCTTTTCGGAGGAAAGTTGGTGTCCTTTAGTCTCTTGTTGGGCGGTTTGCCTTAGCTTGTACAGTGTGAGGTACTTCCAGGTCCTTCCCCAGCGTGAGAAACAAACATCCTCACTTCATAATAAAAGCCCTGGTGACTCTGCATACTGATATTGGAGCAGTCGTTTTGTAACTTTGCAAAGTGAGGTGTCAGGCCAGAAGGATAAGCTCCACGATTGAGTACAGAGAGGAACTGTTTACTTGTTTGAAGATTTATTTATTGTATTTAACGTGTATCTCTGTGCCTGCTTGACTGTGCACTACATGAGTAGTGGTGCCTTGGGAGCCAGAAAAGGGCACCAGTTTCCCTAGAGCTGGAGTTACAGGTGGATGTGAGCAGCCCAGGGTGGGTGCTGGGAACCAAATCCAGGTCTTCTGCAAGGGCAGCAAGTGCTTGTCATTGCTGAGCCACGGCTCTAGCTGAGACGAGGTTTTAAACCCTGAGCTCTAGCTCGAGAGAGGTTTTAAACCCTAACAGTGTGGACCTTCTCTCTCCTTCTAGCTCGAGACGAGTTTAAACCCGACCACGCTCTAGCTCCGGACGAGTTAAACCGACCACGCTCTCCCGACGGTTTAAACCCTAACAGTGTGGACCTTCCTCTCTTCAGGCTCTAGCTCCGGAGACGAGGTTTTAAACCCTGAGCCACGGCTCTAGCTCCGGAGACGAGGTTTTAAACCCCACCCACCCGAACACCGCCACGCTCTGCTCCAAACAGGTTAAACCCCAACAGCGCGACCTTCCTCTCTTCTCACCACTTCTCACTTAGCTGAATGTCATCATCACAGGACTTCATCTGGTGGGCAGTTTGCCCACGTGCCTTGCAGTTCTGTTCCTTTAAATGTCACGGTTCTTGCTTATGTTGGAGAAGACTCACAATGTTATTGTTTCCTTCCGTGAGAAGGCCCCCGGCCTTGGCTTTCAGTATCACTCAGAACTGTGTGTGGAGGGCCACGATCCTGGATGTGGGCTTTGGATTTGCATCCTGACTCAGCCATTTTCACTGTGTGTGGAACCTTGCAAGATTCCCCTCCCTGGGGTTGATGTGTGGTCTCTTCCTCACAGGCTGTTACATCTTCAGAGGATAAAAGAGATGAGGCATGTGAAAGTTAACTCACTGCCTCACTCATTAAAAGTGCCACTCGGCCAGTAATGCTGTCTCCTTGGGGTTTGCTGCATGCCTGGCTCTGTGCCAATCACCCAGCATTCAAAGATGGCTGTCTACCCTCCTCATTCTGGTAAGACAGCACCAGCTGTGGGTGTGAAGATGAGGCAAAGCTGCCTCTCCATCCTCAGCCTGGAGAAGAGACACAAATGAAAGGCAGAATCATGCAGTCGGGGTGGCGAAGTCAGCCCCTCCCCCCATTCCGGGGGTGGGCTGGGGGAGGGGAGCCTAGGAAGTGAGAGTCTAAAGAGCAAGAGTTCAGTCCCAGGGACCAGGGACTGGCAGGTGGAAGCCGGGTGGCGCCTGAGACCTCCTGTGTAGGAGGGCAGTGCCAGAGGGCTGGTGAGATGCTGTTTCCAAGGAGATGCCAGTGTGTCAGGGAGAGTGATGCTTAAGCCATCAAGAGGATAGACAGGGTGAGCAGGCCAGCCCACCCACTGCATGGGAAGCCAGGGGAAGGAGTGATTAAGGCTGGGGGAGGAGGCGGTGCGGTGGGTGTGGCAGGAAGTTGAGGAAGCATCTAGGAGGATTGGAGAGGATGGGAAGGAATTTCCTGGGGGTGGAGGGTGGGGCGGGTGGAGGGCTGGGAGTAAAGTGGAAGGATGGGAAAGAAGGTATAGTTGAGAGTTTGTGGGTTTCTGTGACCCTGGGGGTTTTATCTGGACCTTCAGGAGTGGATGGGCTGCACTCAGGAAGCAGTTTTGGGGTCCTTCTACAGCTTACAGGTGTGTGAATAGCCTGGGCCCAGTTTTCTTTACAGAGAGTGGATTTCCATCAGTGGTCTGAAACAGGCACGGTGGGTACTCTGTTACCTGTTCTCTTTACTGGACACCTTTGTAGGAGGGCTGGCTTTGGAGACTAAAGGGAATGAGAAAACCACTTGACCGTTCTAAGCCTCAGGATCACCACTTGTCGGACAAGGACAAAACTGGGTCACACTGTAAGGGTGGTAAACTAAGTAACTGAGATAACACGCATGAGCATTGCCAGACTCAAAATGGAGTTACTTCTATTACTCTAGAGAAATAAGTAAAACCTGGAGACTGTAAGTGAGGCTCATGAGTATTTGCCTGAAAACAAGAACCATAACCCAGCAGGAAGAGTACTTCTGCTGGGACGTCAGCCCAGCAACGGTCTGTTCTCTCGGAGCTGAGCTCCTTGTAGGATGACACCATCTCCTTCCAGGAAAGGGTATGAGACAAGTGACTCCATTTGACTTGCCTTCTCTCTTTTATTCTGTCTATGGTGGCTTGAATGAGAAGGTCCCCATAGGCTTGTGCATTTGAATATTTGGTCCCCAGTGGGTGGAACTGTTTGGAAAGGATTAGTAAGTGTGGCCTTCTTAGAGAAGATGTATCACTAAAGGGTGGGCTTTGAGTTTTCAAAGGTCCACAGTGTTCCCAGTTAGTTCCCTCCCCCGCCCTCTCTCTCTGCTTCGTGATTGTAGATCAGACGGAAGCTCTCAGCTACTGCTAGTTCTTGTTGTCATGCTCTGCACCATGAAGTCATGGTCTCTAACCCTCTGGAACCATGAGCCCCCAAATTAAACGCTTTCTTTCACAAGTTGTCTTGGTCATGGTGTGCTGTCACAGCCATAGAAAAGTAACTAAGACACCATGCAAACTTAATACCCTGTGAGGGAGATGCTGCACACTAAATCTGAGGGAGGTGAATAACCGTTGAAGGTCAAAGATAAAGAAAAAAGCTGAGTTAGGATTCAAATATGAGTCCATACCCTAGACCACCACACTCAGTACATAGCAGAGGAACTGGGCTGAACAGAGAGCCAAGGCCCGGCCACCCTATCACGGGAGGAAAGAGTAACATCACACCAGAGGTGGCACCAGCCTGAGGGGGACCAGACCACTTCCAGGCAGATATCCCGCAGAAGGACTTCCTGCTAGGCTGTGGTCTTGGCAGTCTCCCGTCATCTGTCCTTGTTACCAGGCAGACTGCATGTGGCTGTCCCTGCTAGTCTACAGACTTAATGTTTCTACGGTTAACACAGGGAACTCCATTTCACACACTGATGAATTGTGTGATGAATTCTTGTCTATGGTTTCAAAATAATTTTTGTAATCTTCCTCATTTTCATTATTTAAAGGGATCCTCCTTAGATACCTAGATAGAGCATGCTTAGCATGTGTAAGGCCTGGGTTCAATCTCCAGCACTACCAAGAATAAACAGAAAATGAGGAAAGCGGGGAAGGAGGGAGGAAGAGAAGGGTGAGTATCCCTGGATTCCACCTCCACCTCCGCCTCATACAAGAGCTGCTGTGGCCTGCCACTACACTCACACCACAGATTTGGCAGGTCCATGAATGTTCCCTGTTAAATCCGTTTTGAGTGTTTCTATTTGTTATTATCTAGGCTAACTAATACAAAAGGTTTAGTACAGAGACTGCTGTATAACATGTGGTTGCATTTCTGTAAGTACCCAATGCTCATTCATTCACACATGCTCGTTTTTACCATGTTACCAGTGTCTACAGGGTCAGATACCAGAGACACAGGGATGAACAGCCTCTGTCTCTGCCCATAAAACATCTGTGTTAAGATTACTGTGCCCTGGAATAAATTTGCCCCCAACAGACTCTGTTCTGATTGGAGCACAGTGGTTGCCATTGTAGTAGAATAAGAATGAAAAGAAATCCCCTTGTCTCAGGGAAGCATGTCAAGATCAGCTGTAGACTCAAGTCAGGGCCTGTAGCCTTTGTCCTGAAGGCCACAAGGGGCCACTGAAAACCCTTAGGTGTAGCAGGGTCCTGTGCTGTTGTTCCCTTTGGGGGAAGGGGACCAAGTAGGTGCAGAGTCAATGGCACAGACTCTGGGAGAATGTCAAAACAGCAAGCTGGTACCCGTCATTGACTACCAGCCCTCAAAGAGCATCAATCCTGGAGAGCTGTGTGGGTGGTGGGCTTTAGGCAGTAGTATCTGTATCTTCTGTATCTCAGTGAGCCATACGCACATTACGTTTCTAGGAGGACTTTGATCTAAGTGTCTGAGAGCCAATAAAATCTGTAGGGTTGCCTTTGTGGCAACCCTCTGTTGGTGAACCTGTTGCAGAAGACATTTCAACAGGAGAAAGATTAGTAAAAAATTCAGTCTCAAGGACATGGGTGGGACCCTTGTCATATTTATATAAAATGTGCCAATCAAAGCCTTTCTGGTGATGCATTAGCAACCTTGTAGGGGGTGAAGCAATTGCTTGATATTTAGGGTCACATGCCAGTGATGACATGACCTTTATTAATGCTGCAGTAGTGGAGAAAATCATACATTACCCCTCTGAAGCTTCTTCTTTGGTCAATGTCTCTATGTCTGTTGCTGGGTGCTCATCTCTGGAGGGTATCTGTATTGGCATGGTGGTATTCTGGGGGGAAAATGCAAGCATACCCTTGCTCTTGGGTTAATAAGGGAGCAGGGGGGGTGCCATTGAAGGGTAATGGGATCCCTCCAATGCAGCAAAGACAATGGTGTCTCTCGAGGCAGGTAAATGAGTGTGTTGTCCAATTTGGACTTATGTGACAGGGTTAACATATGATCCTTGGCCCGTGAGCATCTGAAGAGAAAGAGCAATGTTTATTATATTAAATAACTGTATATTAAAATGAGCCTGAGTCTTGGCCTGGTCATCATAGGCAGCATACCAGTTAGGAAGACCACAGGCTCTAACACAGTCTTCATCAAGTGGTACCAGTCATAATAAGTCTGCAAACACATTGCCCATTGCCATAGGACTTGCTCAAAATATGGCAAGTCAGGATTCGATTCATTAGCAGCTTTATGAACCAAAGACAGGTCTGTAAGACTTAGGTGGTGGAGACACCAGGTTCTGTTCACATTGGGAAGCTGACTCTGGCACCAGTGAAAGAAGGTAGGAAGTTGGGGCTCCACATAAGAGATAAAGAGGCTCCATAAAAAATGTTAGGGTCCTGATGAGGCTGGACAGCCATGGACTGCTACAGCATTTCAGTGAGAGGGCTGGGTTGATGGAAGGTCATGGTTGGAATTCAGGATGATAGGACTCTCTGAAGCAGAATTAATCTATCTCTTAAAAATAGTCTCAAGACAGGTTGTTATAATTATTGTTTTAAAATGACACATCAGACCAGGCACACGGGAGGCAAAAGAAGGTGGGTCTCTATAAGTCAGAAGTCAGTCTGGACTACATACATAGCAAGTTTCAGGCCACCGAAGGCTACGCCTTCTCTCTCTCTCTGTCTCTCTCTGTCTCTCTCAATCAATCAATCAATCAATCAATTAATCAATCAATCTAAAAAGGACTACTTGGCCAAGACTACCTAGAATATTACTGGTCTGATTTGGCTTCTCTTGAGCCAAAAGTTTTATTTAAATACTCTGAGTTTTAGGATTGCACTGTCAGTCAACTTTCAATCATGGGTGGGGGAAGGGAGGTTCCACCCCTTCTTGAGGAGCCACTGCCAGTTAATGGCTACTGGGGGAGGGGAAGTCATTTTCTTCAATGCTGTAGCCACGGATTAGTTGCCCATGCTCCATTAAATAACCTACTATTTATGCACATGTAAGCAACCCTAATTAAACCCAGGGCTCACACTGAGAAATTAAACACAAAAAGGGAGGAGGACTTGATGGGAAGAAAAAAGGGTTCAGTGGGACTGGGGGCAATGGGGGTGAACAAGATCAAAATCCATTCTATACCTGTGTAAAGTGTCAGTAAATAGATAAAAATATGTGTGCTGTATTTCAGAGAGATGTATGGTATCATATCACCGTAGCGCCACCCCAGTGAGTTTACAGAGATCAACGGGGTTACTCCATCTATTCGAGGACAAATGGCAAGGTTCCCGCTTTGTTTATGCCAAGTAGTGCCAGGTGGAGCTGAAAGTGAATGTTACTCACAGGCTTCCTAATCGAATTCTTGACATCCATGGTAACCATATCTTGTCCTGTCAATCACATTACATGTTTTTTTCTGTGCTGTAGTAGCAGGGAATCCTCTCAGGCTAGTTTCCTTTCTTTGGGGCATTCAGATGCCATTTGAACAGTACGTTTACTGCCCTGGGTAGAGAAGTTTTCAAACTTCCAGAAAGTTTTCCAGGAATCCTGTCATTCATAAAATGCTCTTTCCCTTTTCATTTGTCCTTCAGTAACTAAGTTCTGTTCTACAAAGAGGCTCAGTCTGTCAATTATATCTACTACAGCAACTCTGGTCTATCCTCATGTAGCTCAGGTTTTTGTTTTTGTTTTTGTTTTTCATGTAACCAGGCTGGCCTTGAATTATCTGTGTAGCCAAAGCTGGCCTTGAACTCTGGATCATCCTGCCTCTTGGATGCTGGGATTCCAGGCATGCCCCATGCCCCATTCTACAGACCTGGCTTTGAATCTGAGACAGCATCACACAGCAGCTCATGGTGAGCAGAAGCTGGAAGGGTAGTTCTTCTCTTCTTGATACATGTCATTCTTATTTCTTGTTTCTGTTATTTGGAAGAGTTTATCCCAATGGAATTTGCTTTGAGAAGGTTTTTGGTAGGCCCAGAGCAATCTGATTTCCTGGATTATAAACAAGAATTTGTTTGGCTGGGATATTTCCAAAGGCTTCCAACTCCTATCAGAGGTATGCTCATAGGCCACCCTGTGAGTTCTCAAGAGTGGCTGGAACTGTCCCAACCCCACGGAAGCTTCTGAAACCATAGAGTCAGAAGTAGATTTGAGTGAAAGGAAAATGTGTTGTGGGGATTATTCTACTGGGGGTGGGTATCAATAAATTCAAGCCATGAAGCATCTTGCTGTGGGACAGTATAAGCAGCGTGCATTTTATTGGGAGAGGTAATATATAAGATGTGTAATGAGGAATCTCTATGGTGCATGCTCAGTTTACAGAATGCATATGGGTAGGAATTTGGGAAGAGCAGAGAGAAAAGAATTTTGGGAGAAACAGAAGTGAAGTGAGAGCTAGGGTGGTAGTGGTCTAGTCTCTCAGTGCTGTGGGGATGAGGACTTGAGTGGCTCCTGAGCCGTGCTAGTGAGCTAGCGCGTGCTGTGCTGGGGTGGAGGCGGGCACTTGGCGGACATTGTCCTCTTGAATCTTCTGGAGAGTCCCTCGGTCTTATTTCTCAGACAGAGTCTTGTAACTCAAATGATTCCTCAATGCTGTGAAGTTGGCAAGCTGTGGGGCTTGCGTTCAAACCGAAGTCTGTCCAGCTTCAGAGCCCTGGGCTGTTCGCTTCACACCAAGGCAGCTGGCTCAGGAACGTCTGCGTGTGACGCTCACACTGGCTTTCCTCCAAGTTGGACACAGTCTCTTTCAACACTGAGATTCCAGGTCACAGCTCACAGCATATGGGGACAAATGCTTGACACCTTTTTATTCAAAGATCTGCTTCCGAAATGTATCTCTGTGGTCTGGAGGGGACCTCCTCCTCTGACCTTGTCAGTTATCTTGAGGAAAGATGATTGATTTAGGGGTGGCAAGGTCTAAGCTCTGGGTTGACAGGGAAGTCAAGCCCCTCGACTTTGCTGGTGGGGTGCAGGAGTATTTGGGGGAGATGAGTGAGCTGATGGGTCGGTCAGTGGTGGGTTTTATGGTGCTGTTGGGAGCTTTATACTTTGACATGAGTGTTTCCTGTAGCCTCATAAAACAAGCTAGAAGGCATTACATCATCCCCCCTGCCTTCCTAACAGAGACCAAACCTTTTTCCATGCTTGGAATATTTCCTGATGGTCCACTCTGGCCAGCCCACTTTTCCAATTTACAAAGCTCTGTAATAGGTGAGGAGAAAAGGCGAGGTGGGGAGAACCCTTCAGCTCAGGTTGTTTCCTTGCCGTTCCCGTTCCCGGGAAAGACAATGACTCACATTAGAGCAGAGTACCCAAAACTCTCAGAAACAGGCCCGTTTAGCTTGGGCAGTAAATGAATAAGCCAGTTATGCATCTCTCGGGTGGCTGGCAAGTTTGTCGTCATGGTAACTCTCCCACTGAGGGAGGTCTGCTTGCACAAGTCGTCAGCCTCTGTCCCAACCCCAAGCTACCTGAGGAGGAGGGGCCAGGCCAGTCCATTCCTTATTTATAACTCGCTCTGAGTGAGGGGGAGGGATCACCGGTTGACTCCCTTGGAGGCTGCCTGCCAGAGTTTCATCCACAAATGCCTGAACAGCAGCCCACTGGCTGCATCCTTCTCTCGCTCCTGGGTCTGCTTGGGCTGGCTGGTGCAGTCACTAGAACATACTACATTGGGATTGTGGAAGAATACTGGAACTATGTGCCTCAGGGGAAGGACGTTATTACTGGGAAGAGCTTCTCAGAAGACAAGTGAGTGAACGTGGGGTCCTCACGGACTCCCTGGGTTGACCTCTTTTTAGCTCTGTGCCTGGGAGGTTGTGTTCCTTAGGTGGCTATGATGCAGGTGAACTGACTGAGGTGGAAAGGCAGGTTCTGCTTCTGCCTGAGGAGCCCTAACTGAGGTGGATCTGTAACTTGTGAGAGAAATTCTCCTCTGTGTATATCCATTGAGCCATCTGCTACCCTAAACTGTGACGAGACATCCACAACCAGGTATTTTGAATAGTAGCTTTTCTTTGGCAGCTTCTAGACTCTAAAGGATTCTGGGACTCTATTAAAAAGAAAAACAAAGGCAAACTTGTAAAAAATTTGAGAATTTCCAAGAATTAAGTGTCAAAGCTGTTGTCTTCGTTCTGTTTGTGGATGTGTCGTATTAGCCATACTGTACACGGCCATGCTTTTCTTCTGTGGTGTAAGATGTAAAATGGGGTGGTTAGAATAGAAGTGGCTGTATGTGAAGTGTCCTTGAGTCTACTTAGAAATGGGTCCTCTGCTGAGCAGCTCGTTCCAGCCTTGATGCCTTCATCCCACAGGACTGTGGCACACCACATAATTGGGAAGGTGGCTCTGGAGTGTCTCTGGCTTTTCATTTTAGTGGAGGGCACCCCTCCACTCCAGGGCCCAGCATCTCCGGTGTCTTTCTTGCTCCATGATCTCCCTCTGCAGTCACCCACTGGCTCTGGAAGCTATGATGGTATGCTTTCAACTTTATGGTTCTCAGAGCATTTTGGATCTAGCAACTGTTAGGTAACTGAATTCATATTCCTTTCTTGAGGGATAGAACCCACTGTATGCAACACCCATATTCTATTTCCTACAGATGAGTTTATTTGCTCAAATTCAGGAATGGCATGGGGTCCACCAGTAACTCTTCTAGAGCCAGCTCTCTCTGCCTAGAGGGAAGACCTAAATCCAGTTTGCTTTGTTTTCAACTTCCTGCCGTTCCTAACAACACAATTGTGCCAGTCATGCCCTGTTTCTTAAAAAAAAAAAAAAAAAATATTGAGGGTCCTGCCAACTTGGTGGCTACAGATTTTTCCTTGAGCTTTATATTGAACAGCTTTTTGTAGGGTTATTTCTGAAGAAAGTACTTGATACATTCTAAGACCATGGTCATAGTCTTTAACACATGAACAAGACATTACAAAGCATCCTAACTGCAAAAGTCATCTCTGAAATTAGAGCTTTGCCGCCAGAGAAAGAGGTCACTGGAAAATGGCTAGTGTGAATAGCTGTAGGACATTAGAATGTTCAGAATATGTACATGGGACATGGACAATATAGCTGTGATCATTTTTTTTTTTTTTTTTTTTTTTTTGGCCCAGGACTTGTATTAGGGACTTTTTTTTTTTTTTTTTTTTTTTTTTTTTTTCTGAGACAGGGTTTCTCTGTGTAGCTTTGCGCCTTTCCTGGAACTCACTTGGTAGCCCAGACTGGCCTCGAACTCACAGAGATCCGCCTGCCTCTGCCTCCCGAGTGCTGAGATTAAAGGCGTGCACCACCACCGCCCGGCCTATTAGGGACTTTTAACACACTTGTGCCCACAGATGTTATTATTCCCATTTTCCCAACCAGGATGGAGGCTCTGAGGTTGAATACTTGTAGTTTACCAGACAAAATGGCCCCATCAAACACCTGGCTTGGGTCCAGGGCCCATGTGTCCTCTTTCCATGCAACCCATTTCTTGGAAAAGTTGACAATTTCCTACTGAGCTAAATCCAGCTTTGAAGGAAGGGAGAGATCTCGGTGGTGTGAACTTTCTAGGAAAGTCTTAATTCTGACCATGAGTGTATTTTACTCTCACCTGCTTTCTTCTCAGAGAAAAGTTGAAAATGGTCCTGAGTTGGTCAGTGGCCACACTGACTTCCTGAATTTGTTTAAAACTTCCAGATAACTTAAATACTCAAGACTCAAATGCTATTTACACAAAGCCAGATACAAGATATTCTTTGAAGAAAGGGCAATACCATGGATGAGAATCCATAGGTGAA
>NC_051069.1:56431516-56564016 GCF_004664715.2 Peromyscus leucopus
GTGTGTGTGTGTGTGTGTGTGTGTGTGTGCGTGGACAGGTCACCCAGCACAGCTTCCGGTTGCTATCTGGGGCAGGGCCTCTCCTCATTTGTTTTGCTATTTTTCCCATCTGACTTTGGGTCAATCTTCCCAAGCCCTTCAGTATGAGGTCATCTTTTAACTCTCTTCTCCTCTGATACTATATGGAAAGAACATCTTCCAGGTTCGTTCCAGGACCACATGTTCATATACTTAGTGTACCGGGTGGCTTTGTGTGTCAACTTGACACAAGCTAGAGTCATCAGAGGAAGGAGCCTCAGCTGAGAAAACGCCTCCTTGAGATCCAGCTCTAAGAATCTCATTTAGCGATCAATGCAGGAGGGGCCAGGCCGTGGTGGTGGTGCCATCCCTGGGCTGCTGGTCCTGGGTTCTATAAGAAAGCAGGCTGAACAAGCCATGGGAAGCAAGCCAGCAAGCAGCTCCCCTCCATGGCCTCTGCATCAGCTCCTGCTCCAGGACCCTGCCCTGTTTGAGTTCCTGTCCTGATTCCTCCAGAGATGAACAGCAATGCTGAAGTGTAGGCCAAATCAACCCTTTCCTCCCAACTGATTTTTGGTCATGGTGTTTCATCGCAGCAGTAGAAACTCTAACTAAGACACCTAGATAACACTTGACAAATTAGAAGACACTTTTCTAACCCTCATCGATAGAATTCTCCAACAATCCCATGAAACTCATATTTCAATTCAGGCATGTCCAGGGTCCCTCTGGCTCTCAGGAACAGGCAGGAACTTTTGCAGAATGAGGAACGGGAAGAGGAAGCTGGGACTCTGAGGGTAGTGAAGTTCTGGTTAGAGGACCTGAGGGTGTGGCCACCAGGGCCAGAGCAATGCAAATCTGGCAGGAAATGTCTTGGTTCAAGTCACCCACATCTTTTCTTTCTCAGGCTCAGTATTTGCCTGCTTCCTTTCGTTTTCTTCTCCACCAACTGTAGCTTCTGACCGCAGCTCAGAGCCTCACTCACTTCCGCGTCTGTGATATTTCGGGGCTTCCTGAACCCTGGGACAGTGTTCCCGGCTGAAGCACTGGGGAATTCTACCAACAGGAGGTTCCAGGACCCTCCTCCACAGCAGATTGGGTTCCTGTTTCTCACTGCCACCTGGCCCTCAGACAGAATAAGACCACATGTTTTCTGCTAATATGCATGTGATTGAGCTTGGAATCCCCATTCCAGAGAAACCCTCACTAGCCCTTCATCATGCAAGCACTTCTTGCGCGGAAGTTGGATTTAGCGGTGGCCCCACTCATTGTCTCCCTGTTCTTTCATGTTCTTTCCACACATGGCCTCCAGAACATCATGGCCTCTGCTTTTCCCTCAGCACCATTGGCTGATCCATCTCAGGCTTATTGGAAGCATTCTTCTCCTGTTATTGGAGGGTTCTAGTACCAGTCCTTTGTTTTTCTTTCTCTTTTAACTATATTCACTCCCTTGGTGATCCTAGTCACACTGATGCCCTAAGCACCAACTGTATGCCAAACAACCCACAATAATTTCACCACCCTCTGTTCAAGCTGCTGTGACCAGCTGTATGACCAGCACTTCCACTTGGATGTTTGATGGGCACATCAAGCTTAACTGTGTCCTGCAGGGCCTCCTAACATCTTACAGTCCTGCTGGAGTCCAGGGTTCTTCATAACAGTGTCTTGTCAGAGCCATCATGGATGCCTTTGTGTAATTCACGTGCAACCCTTGGCTCAGCCTTAAACTAACCAGAAGATGCCGTGTATGACCCAGGCCCAGGCTCTGAAGTGCAAGTGGGTATTTGTGTTGAAGGTTATCTTCCTTCTCTCACTCAGTTATCTTTCTCCTGGTTTCCACGATCCTGCCCCTATGGTTTACATTTGACGCATCTGCTGGAATGATTACTTTAAAACTTACGTTGAATCAGGAATGCCCCTGACCCTTCAGACCTTGATGGCATCCCTTGAGATTTGGAATAAGAGTCAAGATCCTTCCAGTGTGTATTGAGCTGATTGCAAAGTGGCTGCAGGCTCTGATGGTCCCGTATCTCCCTTAAAAAGCAACTGTGTTGCCACCTCCACAGGAGGCAAGGTCTATGTCCTGATCCCTGAAATCTGGCACTGTGGTTTGTTTTGGCCTGCCAAATGCAACTTAAATGGCAGTGTGTCACCTCTGAACCTGGCCTCTCTCAGAACCCTGCTGTCCTGCTGCATCCGTGTGAACAAGCCTGAGCTGTTTGCAGGATGATGAGATACCTCACCTTCTGTGTTCCTACTTTTCTCATTGCTGTAACAAAATGCCTGGAAAAGCAGCTTCAAGAAGGAAGCTTCATTTTCAATTTATAGTTCAAAGATACTGTCCATCATGGTGGGGACGGCACGGTGGGAGGAGCAGCTGTGGCTGTGGCAGTAGAAATGTGAGGCAGCTGATCACACTGGGTCCACAGTGAGGAAGCTGGTGCAAACACCCTGACAGACAGGTTGTGGAATATTAGTTCAAGATGTGTTTCATTGTTATGCGGTGGAACATTTGTCTAATGATGCAAAGACGTGTTGCATTCTTCTTTGTTACATTTGTTTAACTCTTTGCCTGTCTAAGACACCTGATTGATCTAATATATGGCTGAAAGGCCAATAGTGAGGCAGGAGAATAGGTGGGGCTGGAGGGCAGAGAGAATAAATAGGAGAAGAAATCTGGGAAGAGAAGATCAGGAATTAGAAAAGAAGGAGAGAGGGCATCAGGTGCCAGTCACCCATCTACACAACCAGCCACAGAGTAAGAAGGAAAGAAGAATATAGAATAGAGAAAGGTAAAAGCCCAGAGGCTAAAGTAGTCAGGATAATTTAAGTTAAGATAAGCTGGCTAGAAACAAGCCAAGCTAAGGCTGGGCATTTATAAGTAATATAATACTCTGTGTGTTTATTTGGGAGCTGGGTGGTGAGCCCTGCAAGAGTAAGAGCCAAAGAGTAAAAAATACCAACACCACCTAGGTGATTCTAAATTCCATGAGGCTGACATGAGATCAGCCATCACTCCTCTACCTTTAACAGCTGAACAGTAATGTGGCCATCTCAGCCTGGCCAGCCTCACAAGCCGACAACTGACCCTTTCAGACACTAGCTATGACCATCTGAGCTCAGTGAACCATAGACGCCCAGGCAACAGCATTGGAAGTAAGTAGCTAGTATAAGTGGTCTAAGAGTCCTTATGTGACCATAGCTTCCCTTACAACTCTGACACCATTTTCTACCACTGTGTGGAAACCTTGGTCACAGTGTGTTCCAGCCTTGGGTCCTTTGCACTTTCTATTTTCTTTGCATGAAAATTGTGTTCACCCAGACCCCCATGGCTCCTCTGGTCACTTTCACTGAAACTTACTTAGATGATACCACAAGAGTGATACAGAAATGTCTTTTAAACCTGAAGGCTTACAGACTGGCCAGTGGTGACTGTCAAGGTTACAGAACAAAATTGGGATCCTGACTGTTCCCTGCTCATCCCTGAATTAAAAATTCTCCTTTTAATAATCAAACTGGGGGAAACATTTCAAGAGAGAGGCTTGGAGAGCAGCTTGGTGCAAAGGGTAGGGAAGAGAACACTCATTTGATGGTTGGCATAGTGATAGCTGCATATTCCCCCTTCTTGATTGCAGTGGCCTCTCCAGGGTGACTGTTTTATCTGATATTTCTTCAAAGCATTTCCATCACCATCTGATTTATAATATTTGTCTATATTTATCTGTCTTTTACTCATCTCCTCTTTCTCCAAGAGTGAGATCCAAAGGAGGGCCCAGTAATGATGAAGATGGTCTACTTATCACCTCCCCACTATGGTGGCCACAGCCCATATGACTACTTAATACCCAGAATGTGGCCATGGTAACTAGAGTTTTAATACAATTTTAATCACCTTAAATATAAATAGCCAGATGCAACCAGTAGCTACCATACTGGACAATCATAACTCTAGATTTTTTATAGTAAAAACCTTGATATCTTGTTAGCTGCCATAGCCTTGGTCTTCAAAGTAGAGGCAGGTGTGCAGGAATCTTAAATTCTCCATTTTTGAGTGAATGAATGTGGTATCTGGAAGGACAGCAGATTGCAAGAGATGTCAACACCAAAGCTTTAGTGTCCATTCAAGCTGTGGCTGTGATGGAGTGATTGGGGGAAGATGGGCTTCCCGATTCCTGTAGCCAACTTAAAAGAATGTAAGAAGCATACAGAAGGCTCCCTATCGGGATAACTGTCCTCCTAACTAGTTCCTTAGCGGGCTGGACAGAACAGAGCTTTGCTCTGGCTGGGCCTTGTGCCGTGTTGATGGAGGAAAGTGGCACTCAGGGGCATGACGGCTTTTGCAGCCCCGTCCTTAGAAATGCCTGAGGGAGGACTCTGGTAATTCAGGGTAGGAGAGAGACCCCATGCTTGAGGATTGTGTTCCCCACTGTCCCCACAGGGCAGGGGAAGTAGGGGAAGGTTTTCTCCACTGGTCAGGGCTCAGTGACTCTAGTGGCAGAGAGCCAGTCCCAACTACACCACAGCAATTAATTCTCCACCACAGCCACTTACGCATCCAACCCATGACCGGGACTAGCTAAGACCAGGTCCTCATTGCACCAAACATCTAACTTCACTTTTAACAGGTGCCTATTATCCCAAAAGCCACTGTGGCCAGTTCCCTTACCTCCGAGGAAGTGTCTTGACCAACTGTGATAGATGATAAGTCAATCAAATGGCCACTCCATCTATAGACAACCCTTGCTATGTATGCACCAAGCATCTAAATACTTGAATTTTCATTACTTGTTTGTTATACTGACACTTTATAACCTTTGGGGCATGTGTCCCCTCAACTCTCCTTGAAACCTAAAATGCTGAAACCTAAAATGCCAAATTCAGAGGACAGATGGGTAAACAAGCTGAGGGGGTCTCATGTCCTTGGTCGAATTTGAGTCATAGTAACTCACAGAGGTGGCTGGTTTCCAAATTGCTCTAAATGCCACCGAGAGGCAACAGCACCATGGCTGGCTCCAAGCCCTCCCCTTGTTTCCTTCTGAGTCTTTTTAAAAAGAAGCTTTCAACCCAGCACAGCATCACGGATACCTTACTGTTGAATAGCTCTTTATAATATAGAAGATATCTTTCTCATCTGTTTTTTCAATGGGTTTGACATTAGCTCTATGAAGCTGACAAGCTTCTGAACTTGATGGAGTTGATACTCAGTTCTAAAGGCAAAGGTGCTAAGGTTCTGTGAGGTTAAGTGATCTTCTCAAAGTCACCCGAACTACGATAATATCAAGTATCACTACGGAATGCTTAGTGTTTTATATACATTAGCTCACATGGTTCTCACAGCATCCCCTCGGTAGCAGCACAGAGGTTCCCAGGGGAGACATACACAGTCAAGACATCCATCTGGGAAGAGGCAGAGCTGGGACAGGAACTCAGAACACCATCTGACTTGGAATCCTATGCCCTTTCCCACAAGCAGGGGAAGATTTATGTGTCTAAAGCATTGTTTTAAATGGTTGGGATTGTTTCACTGACAAAGGGGAGATTTTTATTGGGCAGAGAGTGGTGAGTTAAAAGGATTCCCAGAGGCAGGATTGGAGAGGATGGGTGGGGTCTGAGAAATTCAAGAAGGCTGTAGATGAAGCTCTTGAAAACTATCAGCATGGGTCCTGCTGGTCAGGCAGTGTCAGGCTCCCCGAGCAGCACCCATGGTGGCTTCTTGCTGCTCAGAACATACCAGATACTCATGAACAGCTGATAAATGGAAGGATGGATGAGTTTCAAATTCATAAGCAAAAAAACAAGAAAACATTCCAGAAACTAAGAGAAAAAGTAATCATTTCTGAGAGCCGGAAAATTATTATTTATTGTGTGTGAGCGAGCACCTGGGAGAAGAGGAGTGAGTTTCATGTCACACGCAGAGACTGGAGGACAGCTCCTCAGTCCCCTTCTCTGTCCCTCACAGGTCCTGCTCTACGTCAACTACCTCTCCCAGCTTCTGAGCGATATTTTGGGCACAGGCTGTATTTGGTTAGTTAGGGTTGTTATGAAAATATCTGTCTCCTTTCAAACTTCACTTGCATGCTCACTTTCTCCAGAGTGTGCTGCCTGGGCTGAGGGTAGGGCAAGCGGCAGGACCAGGCTCTGAGATGGTCTCATCTCCACCTCCCCAGGCTAGCTCTTCTGGTGGGGACAGCGGCATGAAATACAGGAAATGGACGGGAAATCTTCCGCAACTGGTTATGGGATGGTGTCCAAGTGTGCCAGGCCCCACGGTGGTTTGATGGAATTCTGTCTGCTCCTGGTAACTCTGTTACAGTGGAACCTGGGGCTGAGATGGAGCAGAGTGAACACTTCACCTTGGCTGTATTATGGAGGACCCTTCAGAAGGAACCCATGCTTGAAGTCTGCCCTAAAGGCTTTGCTTCATTTGCCTACTATGTAAGCCCTCCTCGAAGACATGGGTTCCTTCCAGCACAGCATGAGAATTCTGAAGCCTCTGTTCTCACATTCCAAAACCCAAGGGGACTGAATACATGTACAGTACAGTAAGCTAGAGTCGCCCCTTACTCTGGGAGGACAGGTTCTCCATCAAATTTCCTCTTTCAGAAATTTCAGAAAGAAGTGGTACTGGTCTCCATTCTTATTTGTATCTCAAAGTATCTGGGTGAACATGGCAGACCCTTCCAAGAACTTCCCCATCATTCCTTTCTTCATTACGGGCCTGCAGATTCTGTGTGTCATCGAGAATCTGTGAGACACTCCACTGTCTGAGAGATTCTACTAGAATGCCAAGGTTGTCTGTGGCTTGGGCAGGGATGAGGAACACCTTTCCAGCATTTCTGGTGATTTACCTCCAATGACACCCAGGGCCACAGACTTCAACTCCAATCTGACCCTTCCTCTCCTTCTCTTCCTCCCCCCCGCCCTCTTTCTGTGCAGAGCAAGGAGGGGATGAGACGTGGACCTCGTGGTGGAAGCTTCTCAGCCAGTTCTGCTGCCCGTGATGCATAGAGGAGTGCTCTTTGTGGTCAGATTTACTTAGGTATAAGTTATATGTTTACACACACACACACACACACACACAGAGAGAGAGAGAGAGAGAGAGAGAGAGAGAGAGAGAGAGAGAGAGAGAGCATTTGTGTGTTGTGTGTGCACATTCCATGGCACACACATGGAAATCAGAGGAAAACTTGCTGGAATCAAGTTTTTCCTACCACTGTGTGGGCCCTGAGGATGAAACTCAGATTGTCAGGTTTGGCAGCAAGTGCCTTTCCCTGCCAAGCCATCTCGCTGGCTCTTGTCTGTTGTTTTTATTTTGTAAGTTCCCTTGGAACACTCAATACACTGTAGCATTTTTTAACAAACTCCTGATATTAGTACAGAATATATTTATTTTCTATAAGATGAAAATGAAGGTCACACTCCATTGTTTTTTTTGTTGAAGTAGAGAAACATATGAGCCTGTGATGATATATTGTGTACCCTAATAAAATTTGCCTGAAGATCAGAGACCAGAACAAGCCACTAGATTAAACAGAGAGGCCAGGCAGTGGTGGCACACGCCTTTAATCTCAGCACGTGAGATCTCATGCCTTTGCTTGGGAAGCACACATGTCTTTAATCCCAGGAAGTGATGGCTGGGTAGAGAAAGGTATATAAGACATGAGAAGACAGGAACTAGAGCTTTTTCTTGCTGAGGAATTGGTGAGGTAAGAGGTGGTAGCTGTGCCTTGTCCCTTTGTCTCTCTGATCTTCAGGCAGATTTTATTTGGGTACCCAACATGTCAGCCCCTGAGCCTGGAAGGACACTGGAATAAGACTGTTAGAAAAGATGTGCTGGGAGCTGCCGTAGCCTGATCTTATGGCACAGGCGGGCAGGGCCAGCTTGTGCATGTCCTGACAAGCCCTGTTCAGATGAAGACAACCGCCCGGGTAGTTAAAAACAGAGCTGTGGGATGAGAGAGGTTTCAGCTGTGTGTCTGTACATAGAGGAGCGGCCAGAGAATGGAGGGAGAGTACATGAGAATGGTTACATATGTGTGCACTTGGCAAAAATGTTGCACCCCCAAATATCTTATTGGTCTCTCAGCTGCCTAATTGTCTTAACCATTGGTGCATTCATCTTTCATGTTCAAATTAATTTTCTAAAAAAACTTACAAGAGCAGGAGTCCGAAATTTGAATGTGTCTCCATTCTCTCGTGACAAACTGTTAACTGTGTCTGACTCATTCGTCCTCCTGGCTTCTCCTAAGCCTGCTTGATAAATGTGCACAGCAGTGGTGATCTGGACGGTGCAAACACTCCCTCGGAGAATGACATTTTATGGCTGCTTTTGTGTTTCCGTGGCTGGAACCTGATCTTTCTCTTGATCTCCTTTTTTTTTTTTTTTTAACTTTGGAGAAAAGCCCGGTAGATATGGCTGTTTGTCACTGAAATAAAGAGCAAATGTGTCTGTAAACACAGAGGTGATATCTGGAAAGATCTTGTTGTCCCTAAAGGACATTTGTTTTATCCATTGTCACAGCAGAGAGAAAAAAAATTAATAACCAGGGAGATAGTGTTGAAAGGAATAAATTGTTTTTATTGTAATGTTATGGGCAGGAGCCAAGTGACTTCTTTTAATTCTCTAGTGCTTAGTAAGCATGGAAAATCAGAGTATTTAAATGAGATATTTACACACAAAAAGAATGTTTACAGCATATTAATAAAGCATAAAAACAAAAAAACCTGGGGCTGGAGAAATGCCTCAGCAGTTAGCAATTTAGAGTGCTCGCTGAGCCGGCGGCTGTGGCTCACACCTTTAATCCCAGCAGAGCCAGGCGGGATCCAGGACAGGCACCAAAACTACACAGAGAAACCCTGTCTCGAAAAAACAAAAGAAGAGTGCTTGCTGCGCTTTCGGAGGACCTGTGCTTGGTTCAAGCCCCCACCCATAGCAACTGGCCCCCCTGTAACCCCAGTTCCAAGGGATCAGAGTCCCTCTTTCGGCCTCGACAGATACTACACACATGTGATAGACACAGGCATGTAAGTAAATAAAAATACACCTTAAAAAAAAAGGACAAAAATGAACAACTTTCCACTCATTGCCCCAGAGGATAGAGCCAGTCCTCACTGGGATCTCTGAAGGCTGAGGAAGGCCTCCAGATCTTGCCTCTCCCTCCCAGGAGTCAACCTCTGCCATGAACATTACACTTATCTCTTCAGAAGCTTGGGAAAAGCTGTGTACAGTGACCCCTGAGGCTTGTTCTAAGTGGACCCCCTCATGCTGTGTGCTCTTCCACGGGCTGCTTGTTAGTTTCAGTTGGCATGGATGAGGTTTGCCCATGTGGGTTCACGTGACCTGCCACAGACAGATTCAAAGGTACAGTGCTGTGTTGCATGAATACAGTGCAGTGTGGTAAGTATTCTCCTGTGAAAATCTGGCTCATTTTCAACTTTTGCCACTACATTCCATGCAGAGTTTCTGATATTGCATAGGAACTATAGTGGAAGATTGATAAATTCAATTGTAATCAACTTAAGAATTATGTTCCTTAAAAGAGAGACTATCTTTCCTGTTTGGAAAAGAGCAACAACAACAACGACAAAAAAGGGTGGTGGTGGTGCTGGAGAGATGGCATGTTAAGAGCACTTGATGCTCTTACAGAGAACCACAATTCAGTTCCCACCCATGTGAAGAGGGTCACAACTGTAACCTCAGCTCCAGAGGCCATGGCACCCTCTTCTGGCTTTCATGAGCAGTTACACACACACACACACACACACACACACACACACACACAGACACACACACACACACATTAGTAAAAATAAAATATATTTTTTAAGTGAAAAGGGAGTCTACAAGCTGGAATATACATCCGCAATGAAATACCCACAGGGATTCCTGTTCACCAAAGACATACAGATGCCTTGACTCCTCACAGCAAAAGGAAACAGATATCCCAATGAGGCCTGGGTATGCACACACAGAAGAGGAAGTGAGTGGCAAGCAAACATGAGTCCCTGATCATGCTCATTAAGATGACACCAAGGTGCCACTCTGGAAATACCAAGATGCTTGAAAGTGCGTAGCTGGTAAATGAAGAGACACTGGCAATGCCTGTCCACTGTTGGAAGGAGGTTAGACCATCAGAGCCTGCAACACCATCCAGCCTCCTCTAGTGAAGGGAATACACCATATTCTGAAGATGAACCATTTCAGTAAACCGATCAAAACAGAGAAACGGCTGCCCCTGTGCAGCAGAGGCATGGATGAGGGTGTTCCAAACAGGCTTTCCCTTAGCTGAGGTTCCCTCCTCTCTGATGACTCTAGCTGTGTGGAGCTGACATAAAACTGACAAATGCTTTAGCTCATGGTTTTGTGGGGTTTGCAGTACTTGACTGTTGATTCTGGGCTCATGGAAGGCAGAACATCATGCTGGCGGGAGTCTGTGAAGGAACAGGCTGTACACCTCATGGAAGACACTGAGCCGAGAGCGAAGAAAAAGCTGGCAGCCAGGCTAGCTTCCAAAACCATGCCTCTAGCAACAGACCTCCTCCAACTAGGTTTCACCTGCTGAAGTCTGTGAAAATCCCAAGGCACAGCATCTCCTGGGGACCAGGTGTTCAAATCCGCCCTGCGGGGAACATTTCCTACTCAAACTGTAGCTTCCTGCCCCTGGCCCTCGAAGGCTCATGGCCATTTCAGTACAAAGTAAATTCATCTCCAGGTGTCCTCAGAAGTCCAAACTGAAAGCTTCTCACGAGACCAAAGGCAGGCTGTAAGCTGTCAATCCCTGGAAAAGAAAGAGAAAACGACTTCCTTCCAACAGGTAGTGGTACATAGTAAACATCCCCACCCCCACAAAAGAGGGATGGAGGAACTACAAGAAACAATGGACCAAAGAAAGTCCCAAACCAGGAGAGCAAACACTAACTCTAGTTGCTTGTCCTGCAGCCCGGCCATGAGGCTTGGGGTGCGAGCCTTATCAGGTATAGGAAGTCCTAGCACCGAAAGAATTGCTCTCTGTAGCGCACACAGCCTCTCCCGGGCTGGCTTTAATCACTTTTTGGGGAGTAGACATTTCACATTGCTTGTATTTCCAATATTCCAAGGCCTCAGCACAGCTTCATCTTCTTGTTACCATCAGCTCTTGATAGTTTGTGTATGGATTGTGTGTGTGTGGGGGGGGAGCGGGGGCATACATACGAGCACACACATGTGCCTGCACCCATGTGGAGGCCGCTGTCTTCTTCATTCACTCTCCGCCTTGCTTTTGGAGACTAAGTCTCTCACTGAACCTGGAGCTCACCAATCCAGCTGGACTGTCTGGCCAGTGAGCTCCAGGTACTCTTCTGACTCTGTTCTCCCAGCAATGGGGTATAGACATGTGCCTCCTGCCCGGCTTTTTATGTGGGAGCTGGGGAATCCAACACAGCCCCTCAACCTTGCTCAACAGCACTTTACCTACTGACCCATCTGCTGTGGTAGTTTTTAGTTTAGTAAGTAATGGGTGTACAGTACTTCATATGCCTTTAACTTCCTTTTTCCTGGTGGTCACGATGCTAGGAACCCTGGGATACTCTAATCACTTCCATGGGTTCCATGGCTAAGTAAGTGAGCGAAGACTCACTTGGGGGATTTGTTGTTTCTCAGCTGAATCACAGAAGTTTTCTACATACTCTGGCTTAAAATTACTTATCAGATCTATGTTCTGCAAGCAGTATTAATCAGATTCTGGCTGGCGTCACGGTATTCTTAGTAGTTCTTGAGGTCTATGGAAGTCTCTGGTGGAGTCCAATATTGTTTTTAGGGGTACAGTTTTTTGGATATGATCCACTGTCTACCTCCTCCAAAGCCCAGAGATAGCATCTCAGGTCTTCTTTTGAAAACCCAGTTTTTGTTTGCTTTGGTTTGTGATTTATCCAGAATTAACCTTTGTGTGTGGTATAAGGGGCAGAAGTTCACTCCCTGTCTTTAGATCCCCTCCCACAGGCTAGTCCACTTGTTCTAGCGTTATGTGCTTAAAATGCCGTCCTTTCTCCACTGCGGATTTGCTGAAAGTCAAATGACCCTGAGTCTATTTCTCTATTCTAATTTTATCCCATCAACGCAGCCGACTGACATGGCCAGCAAGCCGGATGTGACCTCCGCAGTGGCACAGTTTCTGTAGCGATGTGATTTGTGATTTGCCTTAGGTATCGAAATCACAAAGCTTGCCACACATTTTCAAAATTATTTAGGCTGCTCAAGTTTATCACACTGAATAAAGTCTACATATCTCGGAGTCTAAGTGTATGCTGGGGTTGTGTCAAGGCTATAGATAGTAGGAGGGAGCTGATATCTTCGTTCAGGCTCTGGCTTAAAGGATGATGTACAACCCCACATGGGTTATGAACTCCCAGCAATATTTTATAAGTTTCACATCTAAATGTCTTTTTGTAAGAAAGATCTGTTCCGGGGCACTTGATTTTTGGGGTGGGGGAATAGTGCTCTGTGTGGTATTTATGCATTCCTTCTTTCCATTGCTCTGCAGCACACAGGAGTCATCTTGCTCTTCTGTATGGATTTGTTGTCCTGTGGCTACAGAAGCCTTGTTACTATGGCAATGAACTGGTCAAACAAGCATTTAGAAAGCATGTTTAAGTAAATGTTTGGTGGCATGCCACTTAGATGCATCGCCAGAAGACATGAGTCTTGCTCTGAGGCACAGACACAGACACAGCTCCTGACATTTGGTGAAGACCTGGACATTTATTCTTATGATCAAATGGATTTGGAAATGGAGTGCTGCAAATCCATGCAGAACCAGCCTAGCAAAGCAACCCGAAGTTCATATTGGAGGGCCAGAAGTGCGGCTGTACCTCACCTGTGAAGAGTGTGTGGACACTACTAATGAGTTCTCATGCTGCTAGAGCTCTGTGCACAGGAGGAGTTGGTGGCATGGTGTGTGTGTGTGTGTGTGTGTGTGTGTGTGTGTGTGTGAGAGAGAGAGAGAGAGACGGGGGGGGGGGGGAGTCTCTGCAGTGTTTGAAGCTCAGTTAATTCCAACAATACTCATTTACATACAAGTTTCTCACAGACTGGCTGCATCTTTCATCTCGACTTTTTGGCAGCAGCCCAGGAATCTAAGCAGAGTCCTCTAATCCTACATCATCTTCTATTTGCCCTCTATGTATCTATCTTCATAAATCATCTGGTTGCTCTTGGGAGAACTTTCAGCTCTCCTTTACATCTCCTTTAAATGAACACTTCACAACTCCACACTCATTGTTTTACTAAGCCAGATATTTTGAGAGAAAGCTTTTAATTTCCATAGAAAACAGAGGAACATAAAAACAACTTTGCTATAATCATGTGCTTCTTGGTAATTTACCTTCTAATTTTGTTAAGTATAACTTAATGTTCTTCTTTGCCATCATTTAAAAATTCAAAATAAATTATGTGTCCTGAACAATAACAAACCACACAATGGTGGAACATAAATATTTTCAAACTCTGAATGCCAAGGCCCTGACTTGCCCTCTTCCTACCAGTTAAAGCTTGCTTACTTGGAAACATCATTTGCAAAATGTCTTTAGAGATTTTAAACTATGAAAGAACAAAGACTGTGGATAAGATTTACTAGAACCTTGAGACAGTGGACATTGATAGGATTTTTTGTAAGAGAGATATTTTTAAAATCTTGATTTATTTGTAAATCACCATATGTAGCTCAGACAGTGTTAACATTTAGAGAATTTTTCTAAGCTAAGCACATGACATAAAGTTACTACACAGAGACCCCTTAAGGAAAGCTTTGCTGTTTGAACTCCCGGAAGAGTCCTCGTGGGTGTGAGCTAATCTCACTCATCATTTGTGTTAAGTTTGCTAACCCAGAAAGAAGTTGAGTCACTTGTAAAAGTTACACAGAGTTAGACGTCTGTTGGATGCACATCTTGTCTCTTGATTGTTCTGAGCAGGGGTCTTCTCTTTACATCTTGTTTTCCCTGCAGGGCCCTGGAATCTTCTGCCACTAGCCCCGTTATAACGTCCACCTGATCCTGCCAGCGCCATCAGGGCTTTGACTCTTCCAAATCGTCGTGTTCTGCCCATTTTCTCCATGCCCTGGTCCTGCAGGGGTCAAAGTTGAATCTGAAGATCCACTATTAAACTGAACACTAATGACTTGTATGGCTTAATATGCTATCCCTTATTTAAAGCTGCTTCAATAACTCACTCCATAGGGACAACTAACCGTAATGGCCCCTTGAGTTAAATTAATCGACTTCTCTGCATGTGCCAGGCACTAAGCTCAGAATTCTCTGTAAATTATGTCATGGATCCTGTGCATATTGTCATTATCTCACTTGAATAATGAGTTACAAAAGGATATGACCAATGAATGATGTATGTAGAGCCAGGTGGGGTTATCCTGCCCCACTTTTACTGACACCACTCAGATAACCGCCTGATGTCCGGGGCATGTGGCTAGCAGATGAGATAAGCCTGCCCTGTGTGCCAGCATCTCCAGCTCTCGGCTCAGTGAGTGTCCTTGCATGATGCTCGGTGTCCAGCAGTGGGAAGAGCTGCCTGGGTGGCATTAGTCTATACTGTTCCACTGGCCCAGGCTCGCACTCTGGGGTGTTCTTACATGGCCAGGGTGATCCAGAGCTCTGGAAACATTGCTTGCCAGGGACCTGGGAGGAAGGTCCAGGTTACAGGCCACCTTCTTTTAAAAATATTACTATTTTAATTTCTCCTTTTGTTGAAAATGGATTTTTTCATATACTATATCCTGATTATGGTTTCTTTTCCCCCTACTCCTCCTAGTGACTCCTCCCTCCCTTCCCATTCTGATCCACCCCCTTTCTATCTCTCATTAGGCAGATCTTTGTGAGTTCGAGGCCAGCCTGGTCTACAGAGAGCCAGGAAAGGCGCAAAGCTACACAGAGAAACCCTGTCTCGAGAAACCAAAATAAATAAATAAATAAATAAATAAATATAAAAGAAAGAAAACAAACAGGCATCTAATGATTAAAATAACATAAAATGTAATAAGATAAAACAAAAATTACACATAAGAATAGGACGAAACAAACAGATGTAAAAGAGTCCAAGAAAAGGCACAAGAAACAGATACAGATGCAGACACCCACTCATTTGCACACTCGGGAATCCCATAAGAACAATAAAATAAACTGGAACCCATATATATATATATATATATATATATATATATATATATATATATGCAAAAGATCTGTAGGGTAAAGGAAAGAAAAATATACATAAAATAAATTAAGAATTTTTTTTTAAAGTCTTGACAAGGAACTGCCAAAGATGTTGAGTTAATTTTCTATTGGCCATCTACTGCTGGGCATGCAGTCTACCCTTAATAGTAATTAGTTTCCTGAGTGAGACTCCCTTGGAGAAAACTAGATTGTGATTTGCAAGTGATTATCAATTGGAAATGACTTCTGGGTTAGGGATGGGGGCATGTGTCCCCTTCTTTCAGCTCTATCTGCCTCTTCTTCTGAAGGGTTCCCTGAGCCCTGGGGGAGTGGTTTGATGGAGACATTCTGTTTAGGCCTGAGTGTTCCAGGGTTCTCACTCTGCACAATGTCTGGCTGTGGGTCTCCTTATTTGTTCCCATCTTCTGCAGGACAAAGCTTCTCTGACGATGGTTAAGCAAAGCACTGATCTATGAGTATAGCAGAATGTCATCGGGAGTCATTTTACTGCTGTATTATTTTTGTAGAACAGTAGTATTTTGTTTTATCCTAGGTCCCTGGGCAAAATACTACTGTTCTACAAAAATAATACATAGAGGTCTGGAGGTTTGTACCAACAGACAGGAAGTGATAAAGCAAGGCAGAAAGAGGAAAGTGATGTAGCTGGGCAGAGAGAGAAAGTGAGATGGCAGGGCACAGAAAGGTATACAGGTGTGAGTATACAGGAAGTAGCTCTCTCTTTGACTGAGGATTTCCTAGTGGTAAGAACATGGCTGGCTTCTTTCTGCTTCTCTGATCTCTCACCCAATATCTGGCTCTAGTTTTTTTTTTTTTTTTTTTTTTTTAATTAATAAGACCATTTAGCAATTTGTCTTACAAGTTTTGATTTGTACTTTCCTGATGACTGAGGATGCTGAAAAAAATTTAAGATGTTTCTCAGCCATTTGAGTTTCCTCTTTTAAGAATCCTCAATTTGTATCCATGCCCCATTTCAATTGGGTTATTTGTTTTCTTGATATCTAGTTTTCTGAATTTGTTGCATATTTTTGATATCAGCCCTCTATCAGATATGTAGTTGGTAAAGATCTTTTCCTATTCTCTGGGCCGCCACTTTGTTGAATGCGGAAGCTTTTCAGTTTCATGAGGTCCCATTTATTGATTGTTGATCTTAGTGCCTGTGTTAATGGTGTTCTATTCAGAAAGTCTTTTCCTGTGAGAATGGTTTCAAAGCTGTTCCCCACATTCCTCTCTATCAGGTTCAGTGTGCCTGGTTTTATGTTTAAGGTCTCTGATCCATTTGGAGTTGAGTTTCATGCATGGATGGCTATGGATCTGTTTGGATTCTTCCCCACGCAGCCATCCAGTCTGACCAGCACCATTTGTTAAAGATGCTACCCTTTCCCCAGTGTGTGTTTCTGGCTTCTTTATGAAAAACCAGGTGTCCGTAGTGTGTGGATTTATGACTCACTCTTTAATTCTATTTCATTGATCAATATGTCTGTTTTTGTGCCAATACCATGATGTTTTTTTGTTATTGCTCTGCAGTACAATTTGAGGTTGGGGATGGTGGTACCTCCCAAAGTACTTTTATTATTCAGGGTTGTTTTAGCTATCCTGGGTTTTTTGTTTCCATATGAACCCTCTATTTCACTTGGGGTTATAGTTCTGTTTAAATTGCTTGTCAGGTATTGACGTAAGTTTGGTATGTATTGAGAAAATTATTCATTTCTTTTAGATTTTCTAATTTGGTGGAGTACAGGTTTTGAAAGTATGTCCTTATGATTCTTTGTATTTCCTCTGTCTGTTGTTATGTCTCCCTTTTCATCTCTAATTTTGTTAATTTGAATATTCTCTCTCAGTCTTTTAGTTAACTTGGATAAGAGTTTGTCAATCTTATAAATTTCTCCAAAACAAAACACAACAACTCTTTGCTTCATTAATTCTTTGTAATTGTTTTCTGTTTTATTGATTTCAGCTGTAAGTTTGATCATTTCTTGACATCTGCTTCTGTTGGGTGTTTTCTTTTTTTTTTTTTTTTTTTTTGTTTTATGGCTGTCACGTCACTGGGATCGCTCCAATTTTTTATAGGCACTTAGTGCTATGACCTTGCCTCTTAAAACCATCTTTGTTGTGTCTCATAAGTTTGGGTATGTTGTGCATTCATTTCCATTCAATTCTAGAAAGTCTTTCATTTATTTCTTGATGTCTGTCTTGGCCCATTTTTCATTCAGTGGTAAGTGGTTCGGTCTCCATGAGTTTGTAAAGTTTCTGCTGTTGTTGAAATCCAGTTTTAATCCATGGTGGTCTGATAGGATGTGGTGGTGGGGGGAGGCGTTATTTCAATTTCTTGTATCTGTTATAACTTGCTTTGTGTCTGAGTATGTGGTCAATTTTGGAGAAAGTTCTATGCCGTACTGAGAATAAGGTATATTCTTTTGTATTTGGGTGAAATGTTCTGCAAATATCTGTTTGGCCCATTGGTTTATAAAGTCACTTAGCTCCAACATTTTTCTGTTTGATTTCTGTCTGAATGGCCTGTTTTTGGCAAGAGTGGGGATTGAAGTCTCTCACTATCAGTGTGTGAGGATTAATACGTGATTAAGCTGTAGAAGTATTGCTTTTACAAACTTGGGTATTCTTGTGTTTGGGGTATAGATGCTAAGAATTGCAACGTTCTCTTCATGGATTTTTCCTTTGATGAGTATGAAGTGTCCTTCATCATCTTTTCTGATTAGTTTTGGTTTGAAGTCTACTTTGTCAGATATTAAAATGGTTACACCAGCTAGCTTCTTAGGTCCATTTGCTTAACCTGAGGTGATATCTGTACTTGATGTTAAGGTGTGTTTCTTGGATGCAGCAGAAGGATGGATCCTGTTTTTTTTTGGCATCCATTCTGTTAGTCTGTGTCTTTTATTGGGGAATTGGGATCATTGGTGTTGAGCAGTGCTTTTTGATTCCTGTTATTTTTGCTGTTGTGGTTGTGGTGCTATTGTTGTTGTTGGTGGGGGTGGCAGTGGCGGTAGCGGCAGGGGTGTGTGTGTGTTTCTCCTCTTTTGATTTGCTGGTCTGGAATTATTTATTTCTTTTCTTTTCTTTTCTTTTCTTTTCTTTCTTTCTTTCTTTTTTTTTTTTTTGGTGTGATTAACCTCTTTAGATTGGAGTTTTCCTTCTAGCACCTTCTGTAGAACTGGATTAGAACTGCTTAAACTCTGTTTTATCATGCAATATCTTATTTTCTCAATCTCTTGTGATTGAAAGTTTTACTGGTTAGAGTAGTCTAGGTTGGTATCTGTGGGCTCTTAGAGCCTGCGGAACATGTCCAGGCCCTTCTGGCTTTTAGTCTCTATTGAGAAGTCAGGTATTATTCTAGTAGATCTGCCTTTATATGTTACTTGATATTTTCCTCTTGCAGCTTTTAAATTCTTTCTTTGTTCTGTACATCTTGTGCTTTGATTGTTACTTGCTAAGGGGACTTTCTTTTCTAGTCCAGTCAGTTTGATGTTCTGTATGTGTCTTGTACCTTACTAGGCATCTCATTCTTTAGGTTAGGTAAATTTTCCTCATGATTTTGTTGAAAACATTTTCTGTGCCTTTTACCTGGGTTTATTCTCCCTACTCTATTCCTATTATGAGATTTTTGTCTTTTCAAAGTGTCTTGGATTTCCTGGATGCTTTGCTTCAGGGGTCTTTTAGATTTAACATTTTCTTTGACCAATATATCCATTTCTTCTATCATGTCTTCAGTACCTAATATTCTCCCTTCAATCTCTTGTATTCTGCTGGTGAAGCTTGCCTCTGTAGTTTCTGTTCGAACCTTTCTTTTCCTAAACTTTTCCTTTCCATCTTTCCCTCAGTTTTGGGTTTTCTTTATTGATTCTATTTCCAATTTCAGGTCTTGAACAGTGTTATTCATTTCCTTTCCCTGGCTGAGTTTTCACAGATTTCTCTAGTGGATTTATCCGTTTCCTCTTTAATCATATTAATAAAGGCTATTTTAAGGTCCTTGTCCTGCGCTTCAGCTGTGTTGCAGTTCTCAGGCCCTGCTGTGGATGTGTTGCGGGACTCTAGTGGAGACGATTGTCCTGCTTATTATTGTGTTTTTACATTGGCATTGAGGCATCTGGGTTTGGGCTGATGGTAATTCTAGGGGTTGATATCTGGTCTTGTCTGTGTTGGACGGGTATTTTTTTCCCCTTGGTTTCTGTTGCCCTTTCTGGTTCTTAGGGGGTGTGGTGGCTGTGTGTTGCCTTTGGTAGGAAATTCTCTGGTATCTTGCTAGGTGTGGTCACTGGGGTTTCTTGGTAAAATGAGTTCCTATGTTTAGGGAGCTGACACTTTGGAATGGGTTGTGGGGTGTGGTGGTATTGTGTTCCCCAAAATATTGTACATGCTAATAAACTTATCTGGGGTCACAGAACAGAACAGCCACAATATTAAACATACAGGATAGGCAGTGGTAGCACACACCTTTAATCCTAGCATTCCAGAGACAGAGATCTGTCTAGATCTCTGAGTGTTCAAGGATACAGCAAAGCATGGTGACTCGTGTTTTTAATCCCAGAAAGTGAGCCTTTAATCCCAGGGAGTGTTGGCAGAAAGCAGAATGATATATAAGGTGTGAATACCAGAAACTAGAAGCTTTTGGCTGGTTAAGCTTTTAGGCTTTGAGCAACAGTTCAGCTGAGATCCATTTGGATGAGGACTCAGAAGCTTCCAGTCTCAGGAAACAGGATCAGCTGAGGAACTGGCAAGGTGAGGTAGCTGTGGCTTGTTCTGCTTCTCTGATCTTCCAGCATTCACCCCAATACCTGGCTCCAGGTTTGTTTTTATTAATAAGACCAGTTAAAATTCATGCTACAGTGAGGGGCAGAGTGGGTGGTCCACAAGAAGGAAAAAAGCATTGTGTGCCACCAGGACCTACTGAGTCCCCTGGGAAAGGGGGTGGAGAGTGAGGAGACGCGAGAACAAGTGGTCTGCTACAGAGTCAGGGTGAGACTGGAGATTGGGTTTCGGGGAGAGGAGAGAGTAAAGATCTGAGGCCGGCCCACTTGCTGGCTGGCTTGGCTGGTGGATTCTCAGAGAATGCCTGCTGGAGTTGAAGTCTGGGATGACATGAATGGGGAGGAAGGCTGGAGGAGGAGATCTGTGTGATCTGCTAGATTTGGGGGCAGGGAGGAGGGAATGGCCAGAGAAGCATGTAGTCTGCTACAGAGTTGGAGGTGAGACCGGAGAATGGATTTAGAGGAAAGGAAGAAGAGGTGAAGATCTGTAGTTAGGCTACCTGCCTTCTGGCAGGAGTATACAGGGCATCTTAAATGGAGAGGTGACTCAAAGAATTCCATTGTACTAGACTTCCTCATGAGTGTCTGCCCATCAGAAAATTGCTTTAGTACACAATCTCCTGATAAGCCAAAACACTAGCAAAATGAAAGAAAATAACTATAGTAACTACCAGAAAAAAATCAGAATCTCATGGACACTCCAATATCTTATTGTTTTAGATGATTATTTTAGGGTTTGTTCATATCTCCAGTGAAGCACCCACTGTGAGAACTGCATTGTCTCTACACAATCTCCTGGTTAAAATGTAACATTGTCTCTATAGGATCTCCTGGTTAAAATGTAGCATCATCTCTACAGGATCTCCTGGTTAAAATGTAGCATCATCTCTATAGGATCTCCTGGTTAAGATGTAACCTCATCTCTACAGGATCTCCTGGTTAAGATGTAGCACACCACAGAACCTTTGAGGACTACAGCCGGAGGGGGGGGTGGATATGGATATGATGATTAAGGGAAGGTGGACAAGACTACACGCAATTAAGAAATTAAGTAAATAACTGAAGGGAGAAGTTGGGTCAACTCTTATATTCTTGTTTTAATTGCCTAACTCAAATTTCCATTCTCTTAGGGAAGTCAAGCCATTAAACACAGAGGTTTCTTATGCCCACCAAGAGAGGGTGACTTTACATTGAAAAGGCTCATTCCTGTGCTTTCAGAGCATTTTCACAATTCCCAAGCTGCTCAGCAGTGCCATTTTGTCTTGTTTTTTTGAGCTGAAGTCTCACTCAGTAGCCCAAGTTGCCAGAAACTCACCATGCAGTCCAGGCTAATATTGAACTCCTTTCTTACAATCCTTTTGGTTCAGCCTCCTGGACTGTGGATTCATAAGCAAGTGTCATGACATCTGGCTACAATATCTTGTTTGGAATTTCAGAACAGCATTAATTAGAAATGCCCAGGTCTCCTTTAGCCTGTGAGTTAACTTCTGATGTCCATCTTTTTATGGTCTGATTCATCTGTTTTTGTACTGGAAAAGGTTCATTTGTAGATCTGAAGCAAGCCATGCTCCTCTCTGCATGTGGCCACACAGAGTGTCTATAAAAGATTTATTAAGTTATTTAGCAGATACTCAGCTGAGCTGATCATCAGAGCCAAAAAGCTTCCATCATGCACTGGGGCTGAGAGCTGTCAATCATCACCTCACTCTATCAATAATGAACTAAGCCAGACTGGAAACAGCCCTCACAGGAGGGTCCACATGGGTAAGGATTGTTTGAAACAAGAGTATTTAAGTTTTCTATTTTAACCAAGAGAACAAGATGTTAGGTATGTAAGACCCTGGATATGAGGATGATGATGTCAGGGCTTGTGCTGGAAGCTGGAGAATCTTCTGGAGGTTGTGACAGTCTGTCTAGATTGGACCAAGTTAGTTATCTTGGGATTTTAACTTTATCTTAATGTCACACTATTTAAAACATTATCATTTCCTTTGCTTCATTTTCTGGAATGTTAAGCACCTAAAAATTGTATTTTTATGTTATTTGTATTACATTTTCTATTATTTTCTTTACTTGGTGATATATATGGCACCCAAGAAAAGAAATGGGAAAAGATATGTTTCCACTCTTCAGGTTTGTTTAATAAATTCTTGGGCCCAGATATAATATTTTCTTAGGAACTTTTGTCTACTTAAAACTGGATGAATTTTATTTGAAGGGCTATTTTTTTTTAAATCCCTTCCTGGAATTATAGCTGGAGCTGAGGGAGCCTTTCAGGTTTAGTATTGGGCACCATGTGCACAGATGCCCTGTCCCTGCTGGCTGCTCCTGGCTCTTTTCCCATGAGGCTGCAGAGGAATGGGCAGGTAGCAATGTGACTCCTGAATACAGACTCCTGAATAAAGTTATTTCTGCTTAGTTAGTTAGTTAGTTAGTTAGTTAGAGACAAGTTTTTACTTTGTAGTCCAGACTGGCCTGGAACTCTGTAGTACAAGCTGAACTCAAACTCATGGCAATCCTCCTGCATCAGCTTCCCAAGTGCTGGGATTATGGGACTGTGTCACCTAGCTGTAACATGTTGCTTTTGCTTTTGTTTTGTTTTATTTTGGGACAGTGTTTTTATGTAGCCCTGGCTGCCCTCTAACTCATGGTTCTCCTGTACCATCCTTGCCAAGTCTGTCAGTGTGTACCTCATGCTCAACAGGAATAGTTAACTTTTAGCTAAATTTAAAGTTAACTTTCCCAAGCCCTTACCCTAAAGCCATTGTTATGCAGATAATAACTAGCTTGGCAATGAATATATTTATTGCCATCTATCTATGAGCTGCAGCACCTCTACTGTTTTTCATGTGAAGGAAAGAGAGTACAGAAAGTTAAATAATTAATGTGAAAGTGCTTTGCAAACTTATGAAGCATGCAAGAGGTGTTGCTGTGTTCTTTGTCATGATACAAACAATTTAAAGTGATTCCCAAGTGCTGTTGTACACCAGAGTCACCAGGAGGCCTTGGGAAGACTCATTGTTACCCTGTACTTTATCTATGCTCTCTTCAAGGCTCACAGATATCTCTAGAAATATAGTTCCTATCATCTCTACTAAATAACATTGATAGCAGGAAAGGAGATGCAAACTAGTTTTTGTAGATAACTTCCCACTACGAGATATTTAATGAAATGTTTACATTGATAAATGAAGGCAAGTCAAAGGTCCAGGGTAAGTGTGATGTTTAATAGTAATTATAAGAACAATCAGTCTTAGGTAGATGGGAGGACAGGACAAAGACAGCGTGGGTCAGGGAGAGTAGAAGACAGGAAGTCTTTGTGAAGGAGCCATGAGACAAAGCTAATGAGGTGGGAAGAGGTGAGGACGTGACATATCAAATGTTGGCGTGTTGTGCTGATGCATACTCATCAATGCACTAACAGAAAAGACCAAGAGGATGCATGCATGGCTAGAAAATTAACCCATGTTCCCCCGAAGAACTTTTAATTCTGAACTGTCTCTCCTAAGCATCGAGACAAACAAGAATCAACATATTGCCTATACAGCACCAGATGGAGCTGGACTTGGGAAAGACTATGTTCTATTCACATTTTAGGATCCAGACAATACTGCACTTGCCCAGCAGACCTTGTAATTGTAGGTGCTTCATGAAGTCATGTGTGGATGGCTCATGGTATCCATCACATTACCAGGTTAGGAAAAAGAAGACAAAGTCCCCCACCCACCCACCCACCAACTGCCTGAGGTCATTAGGTATCATACAGTGGAGAATAAATCAGTGTCTGAAATCTCATGAGCCACCATCAGTGTGGTGGGGAGGATGGGGTGTGGCCTGCAACAGAGGAGGGCCCCAATTCCTTAACTGCACTGAGCCAGAACTTGAATAGTTAAGATGAAGCTACTCACCAGGAGGCTTATCTGGAGCATCCTCCACACGTGGACCTTGGTATATAAAAGAATGCTCTCACGGTACTTCTCAGCCTTCCTGTCAAATGCAGTCTGACTGTGAACAATGAGGCAGGAGGCCGCTGCTCTTCTCAAAATCTTCTCAAGTAATTCTCAAAAATGAATTCCACAAGACAGCATGCATGTCGATAGCAAAGTTGTCACTTTAGGGGAAGCAAATGCAGGGTCATGTCACTTGATGCGTGCGTGCGTGCGTGCACACGTGCGTGTGTGTAACAGTGGAAACAGCCTGGGCTGCAACTGCACAGCAGAATCATAGGGTGCCTGTTTAGAACCTATAAAGTCTTTCCCATACAGGGAATGGGGGAGCAGAGGAGAGGAAGAGAGCTACTCATTTGGTAAAAATGCTGGCTTCAATATACAGTATTCTTTTCAAAACTGTTTTTGATTGACATTGAATTATATCACTTTCCCTCCTCCCTTCCCTCCTCTCTGCCCCTCTCAGTTACCCTCTCTTAAACCCTATGTGTCCGCTTAAGTTGATAGCCTCTCTTTCTTAGATTATTATTGTTATATACACACACACATACATAAGTGTGTGTATTATGTGTGTGTATGTATGTATGTATTATGTATGTATATAAATGCATAGATATATACCTACTAAGTGTCTTTTTGTTGGTGGTATGTATATGGTTTCAGGGCTGACCACTCTGCACTGGACAACCAATGAGGAGGTTGGGAGAGGCTAAGTCTCATCTCATCAGCCATCAGTTGCCTGTAGTTCTTTGTGCAGGGGTGAATATTCTTAAGTGTAATCCTCATACCACAGTTTATATTTTTATCTTGTTCCTCTACACATCTGCTACTTGTATATTCTGGTGTCCTCTCCTTCATGGATTAAAATGTATTTATATTTATATTATGTACTTGTACTATTTGGATTTTTTAAATAAAATTTTAAGAGATCCTCTTTTCTTTTTCATAAGGGTTAAGGAACACTTATGTAGATGTTTGTCTACATACATACTTCATACAAGCCTAGAAGACCCTGGGTTCTTGGAAATTAAAAAGTTAAGCCAACCAATTCATTCCACTGGTTTAATTTTTAAAAACCAGTAAATTCTACTAAAAGTTGTAAGCAATCAATCTGTTGAATACGACTCAGTAGCAAACAGTAGCCTAAATGGCTCTTCACTCTCTCACCAGTTGTATGACATCCTGCAGATGGAATGTTACTAGAGTTTTAGTGACTAGCAACATTGTACCAAAACATGATTAATACATCATGGAGACAGGACTCAATGAAGCTATTTCCAAATGCTCTATAAATGGAAACAGTTCTTGAAAAACGGTCATTTTCCTGGCAAGTGTGTCACAGGCAATGCCCATCAACTGACTAATGTTCATGTGCATCCAGCACATTCATAGACAACCCTCGGGGCATTTCTTTTCTCCATATGTGGCTCTGTGCAGTATAGTGCAAAGTGTTGCTCTTCGAGGACAACCTTGGCTAGAATCCAAGCAGGAACTGGCTGACTTCAAGTCCATCAGGATAGATGACATCTTTAACCTGTGGTTCCTCCAGCTGTGAGGGCAGAACAGGAAGTCACAGGAGCTTTTGTACATTGGTAAAGGTGCACATGAAGACCGAACATGAAGAAAAGAGATAGTAAACACAAGTATAAAGGCTGAGGACTCAGTAGATGCAGGTAATGGACACGAGTTATAAAGGAGGGTATAAAGCTAGTTGTTTTCCGGGTGCTAACGCTATTGTGGATTTTTCAGATTTGGTGGAGGATAAGTGCATAAAATATATTCAATACTGAAAGTGTAAAATTTAATACGAAGCTCCACAGTTTCTGTTTCAAATGCCAATTCTAACCATATGTAGTTTCATTAAGTTGTATAGACTTTGGCTGTATTAATTTTGGTGTGTGTTTTTTTTATTTGTTTGGAAGGTTTTTTAATGGTAAGTTTTTGTGTATTAGGTAGTTAATACATGTTATTTTCCCTTAATTGTGTTCGTCTGAGAACTTCAATCATGAACACAAAAAATGTTCAGAATAGAAGAATGAAAAGAAACATGGCCCCAGGGATAGGATGTTCAGAAAAGTCTGTGAGTGTCCACAGGTTGGTGGTGCTGGCCATTTCCCTGAGTGTGAGGGAAGGAAGTCAGCTTCGTGCCCGTGAAGAGAAACAGAAGCAGGACTGGACATTCCTGAGTGTGAAGATCAGCATCAAAAGTGACAGGTGTTATAATACGCACAAATAACAATTATGCCACTTTGTTTGCCTAATGTATCTCCAAAAGATGCACATATCCCTAAAGAGCCTGCATGGAAGTGGATACTCTCTGAATGTGCAGATGTATGTATGTGTGTATATGTATGTATTGTGTGTGTGTGTGTGTGTGTGTGTGTGTGTGTGTGTGTAATTCATCTGTAGATGGAAATGCATTCCAGAGCAGGGGGAAGACCTTCAACAAAAAGTACCACAGAAGGTGGAGACTGAACTCACATCTTGTTGAACCCAAACAACTCCCTCTCATATCAGCGATGGCACCATCAGAGCTTGCCAGAAGATGTGGGATGTCAGCATCAGCACCAGTAGAGTACTATCGGGTCAGACAAAGTGCAGAAGAAACTGGGTGTGCAGAATGGAGAAACTGCCTCAGCAAAAACCACAAGTGGAACAGGCAGACCACCAACACATTATGCTAGGGGTAGGCTTCATTTTATCATTTGGACCTAGGCATAAAGATATTCATAGAATGGTATTTGGTAATTCATAGTTGCTAAAAAATAATTTATAGGATCATATATGTTCATTATAAGCATGTAATATGCTGCCAAGCTTATTCATTTTGTGACCACATTGGTTTTAGAGCAACTGAGAAACATGAAAAGCAATGTGTTAGACATTTACATCTGTTCACTGAAAAAAGTTATTGAGCATATTGTTGATTTGGGGTTGAAATGTCAGCTCAGGCTAGACAGTATAGACAAAGACACTCTGTCACATCTTGGCTGTCTCAACCATGCCTTGCTACTGGGGCAAAATCTCAGCAGCGTTTATTGGGCAGTTGTATGCAGAGCTCAGAGCTCTGCACTCAGAGCGCCATTTAGACATGGCATTTGTATAGCAGCAACTCTGGGGGGGGGTAGGGTTAACCACACATAACAGACAAGGGCTCAGTGGCTTAAGTCCATTTGTTATTGAGTCACTGAGTTGGGGTGTAAATAATCCCGTGCCCCAGACTGCCACCTGGTTCTTCTCACCTCTCTTGAGATGTGTGATTCTAGGTAAATGGCTAACTGGACTCTTGTCTAGATCCTTGGATGGTGATAGTAGCATCCTAAGATCCATTAAAAAGAAGCACCCATCTCATGTTGCAGCCCCAAAACCCTGGATAAGAATTGCATTTCAGGATCCCAGATGATCTGTAGGCACATAAGAGAAGCATCTGTCCTGCATCAGACTTATCTCTGCCCTTTCCTGCTTGTCTGTTCAGTATGAAACTATTAGTCCACTCGCAGAGTAAAGGAAACACTAGCTCACATAAAGTCTCTCTCTCTCTCTCTCTCTCTCTCTCTCTCTCTCTCTCTCTCTCTCTCTCTCTCTCACTGGGTTTATGATACCAGCAACTGGTTGAAAATTAGCTGTACAATTTTTAGGATGGCCAATCATCTGATACCAAGCCTGTGCCAAAAGGCTCCTGTAAGAAAAAACCTACCTTCAAAGACACCACATCATTCACAGTGGTTGTGCTGATGGTTACAAGTGACATCTTTAAGACTTGACTAGGAGCCCTGATGCCTGCCTGACCTCCCACTGCTCATCCCTAACCTGGCAGGTCAGACTCATATCAACCAGTTGCAGAGGCTGTTCATCTGAGGAAACAGCTCCAGGACAGGTCATAGTCCTGAGACTGTCTCCTAAGGCTGCAGAAACATTAAGCTTTGAATTACAGCCTTAAACATCAGGAGCAAAGCAATGGAGTTCTGAGGAGTTCATGGTGATTGTGATGGAAGAAACAGTTCTTCCATGGTTGCTCTCCAGCATCTGGGACTTCCATCCTTGAGACAGAACATGAAGATGAGACCTGAGTTAATTTGTCCTTAAGACAGCCACCAAGAGAAACCCAAGGTATACATTTCACAAAGGAGTCCAAAGGCTTGGTTGAAAACTCATTCCCATGAGAAGGAAGGAAGCCAACTACTAGAGTATGTTAATTAAGGCATTGTTAGGCTGCAGGAAGAAAAGCCTGGGCTCCAAGCAGCAGAGGTGATGGTGCCTAAGCTGCCTAGAGTAGAAATGAAGGATGTGCTTGGTGACATGGTCTGCAAAAATATTTGTTTGTTTTGTTTTGTTTTTCAAAGAAACAAGAGAAGGCCATGGTCATTTTAGCTTTGGCAAGTTTTATGCAAAGCTGAATCTCATGACCTTTGGGCATCTTTGCTTAGCACAGCATTTATGCACGAACTGTGATTTTGTTTTATACTTTTGTATGATAATTCTGAAATATGACCCCATATGGAATTTCTGTAACATTAAACAGTCTTCCATTAGATAGCATAAGCTAAGCTTCATAATTCAGCACACTGATTATCTTCACTCATTCATGGAAAATGTTCCCATTTTTGGTATTATCTCTTCTAAATCAAATCCAAAGTAAATCTATTTTGTCTGGATTAATGTGTAGGGGCATGGGCTGGGTTACTGCAGCTGCTGCAGCAGACTGCCGAGAGAGGGATCTGATCACTTTGGCCATCTTCCCAAGCCAACCCAATCCCAGAGTCTAGATGCCAGATGGAATGGTTCAGTGGCCACAAGGACGGGCTCACAGCTCAGTCAATCAGCAAGCAACTGACGCTCTCCAGCTTCACCAGCTGGTGGGTGAGAAAAGTATTAACATTTACAACCATATCTGTCCAATTTTCCCAGCTCTGGGCTCTCCACCTGTTTCCACGGGCACTCCAGCTCATTTCAGATGAAGCCCATCCTCATACTTCTGAGTGTTCTTGAAGGGCACATTCTCTGATAGCTGAGAAGTTCCTCGGTTGCCACAAGTGTGTAAAGGTGAAGAAAGGGAAAGAGCATAGTTTGGCTCTCTTTGAAGTAGGGTGTCAGTCTGCAGCAGCTGAGTGTGTTCTATGATACCATCCTCCCACCTTCCGCTTTGATAGTTGCTTGTATTGTTTTTGCTATTTGTTTTCCTGATGGACCACAGTCCACACCGCTGCCCACCTTCTCTGGAGCCCTGACACCTGACCTGTCTCCATCTAAGGCAGAATATACTCTTTTCTCTTGCTTCTACCTCATCCAGGGAGAAATTCAGGAGCAGAAAATGCAGGGCCCTGTGTCTCTCCTCTAGTCTTCTTCACAGGGCAGCCTCCCATGCTGTCCAAAGCCTTGCCTGCAGTATCCATAAACTCTTAGAGACCAAGACAATCAACAGACACACTTTTCTGAGCTTGTTCAGGAAGTTTCAAAGTACATGACTTTTTAGTGAAGTCTGAATGGACCAAACTAGCATCCGCAGCTGGTGTGTGGCTTCCTGCTCTCTCTTTAAATGTTAAACCACCATAGCCTACTTCATCCTCCAGTCCTAGGTGAAGCCAACAGAGCAGAACCATTGCTTGGGATATGGCTGAGTGAGACAAGAATGATAGAAAGTATGATATAATTCCATGTTTGAGTTCTGACAGGGAAGATAGATTAGTTGTAACTATAGCCGTCATCCCATCACTTAGCGAACATAGCCAGGATCCCAGGCAGGGTGGCATTTTCAGACCACTCTCTCATTCATTATTTAATAAATATTCACTAATTGTTTAGCTTGTGTTCTGTACATCTCTGCTATGTATGCATGCATGTATGTATGTATGTATGTGTGTGGGTGGATGGATGGATGGGTGGATGGGTGGATGGGTGAATGGATGAGACAGACAGATGACACAGATATAGGATTGTAATGGTTGATATTGTCAACCTGACTGGCTCTAGATCACCCAACAGACAAATCCTTAGGCATGTCTGTGAGGAAGTCTCTGGATTGAGTTAGTTGAGGTGGGAAGACCTCGTTGTGCTGAGGTCATGGATTGAATAAAAAGGAGAAAGTGATCTGAGCACCAGCACTCTTCTCTCTCTGCTTCCTGGTGGTGGACACACTGTAATAAGCCACTCCTGCTGACACGCCTTCCCTGTCACCACAGACTGCACCCTGGAACTGTGAGTCAAACAAGTCCTTCCTTCTCCATACTGCCTTGATCAGGTGTTTTGGCATAAAAAGATGAAAAGCAACTAATACCAAGCTCTAGACGGAATTCCCCAGGCAGAAATTAAAAGTCAGTCTTTAGAACGACAGTGTTTGAGGTAGGGGCTTTGATGGCAGAGCTGTC
Source organism: Peromyscus leucopus (assembly GCF_004664715.2). Taxonomy (NCBI): domain Eukaryota; kingdom Metazoa; phylum Chordata; class Mammalia; order Rodentia; family Cricetidae; genus Peromyscus; species Peromyscus leucopus. Next base: position 56,461,823 of record NC_051069.1, read on the forward strand.
CCAAAGACCCCCAGCTCCTTTCTGCCATGTACATGCACTGAGAAAAAATGACCACCTGTGAATCTGTAGGTGGCTCTCACCATGCACTGAATCTGCTGGTTCTTGATCTTGGATTTTTCAACCTTGAGAACTGAGACAAACTTATTTTTTTTCCCCTTTCCCCTGAGGCACTTCGAGATTGAACTTGGGACCTCATACATGCTAGGCAAGGGCTTCACCACTGAGCTATGTCTCCAGAGATTAAAAACATACGTCTCACACTTTCTCTCCTCAAACCTGAGATGCTTGGATGACAGAGCAACACCACAAACTCATTTTTGTAAGACACTACTACCTGTCAGATAACACAGGACCATGTGGTGAGGTCTGAGGGGCAATGCTGTGGAATATTCATTTACACTGTGTGAATATGTGTCACTGTGATTGGTTCAATAAAGAGCTAAATGGCCAATAGCTAGAAGGAAGAGGTTAGGCGGGATTTCTGGGGACAGAGAGGTCTCAGGGAAGAAGAAAGATGAGTCACCAGCCAGGTGCAAAGAAAGCAGGATGGGCAGTATAAAGGTAACTGACCCATGTAAAAGAATATAGATATAAGATATGAGTTAAGTTATAAGAACTAGTTAGGAACAAGCCTAAGCTAAGGCTGAGTTTTCATAATTAATAAGTCTCTATGTCATTATTTATGATCTAGTGGCCCAAAGAAAAATCTGTCTCCAGGGAAAGCCTGCAAAAGGGTATGAATTCCCCTGCCCCTGCAGTCACGTGTGGTAATTTTAACTTCTGTGTTCTCCTGAGTGTATTTGCCATTTACCATCTGCTCGAGATGCGCAAGGCTCGCGTGCACGAAGGCGCCCATCCCCTTTGCTGACAGCGCATGTGGTCCTGTAGATTGTCCAGCGTTTTCCCTCCACTGAAAGTATGGGATGGATGCTCCACTTTCTGCAGGCTAAAGGAAAGCCAAGACCTTCTGCAGAACTCTCAAAGCATAGCAAAGAGTACATATTTCATCCCAAATGCAGTTGGATTGCATATGGGGACTTCGGCAGAGGGCTTGCTGGTTTGTGTTTATGATTTAAAGGGATCCTGTGTTTAATGTTTACTGGGCATGTGCTGGTGTTTCCAAGACAAACACTATAATAACAGAAACAATGATCTCAAATAGTTTGTGATCAAGTGGAATAGCTCGCTGATTCTAAAAGAGAAATTACTGTCAGAGTTGAAAGGTTAGTCAGACACCTCTGAGAGAAGCAGGAGGAGAATTTAACTTCCACACACAGTGGTGAGAGATTATATATATTTGACTTGCACTCTACCATGCAAGAGGCATCTAGTTTCAGAGAAATTTCTGGTATGCCTAAAGTTTTCTTCTAACTTGTTTCCAAGTTAAATTAACATTACTTTGCTTTCTTTATTTCTGGGTCACAGTGAGCTCCTGGGGATGCAAGAATGACATTCAGATCCACAACTAACACCTCTCTTTATCAGAGAAGGGTTGCCCCAGGCTTCGCTATCTGTGAGTGATGGCTAGTTTGCCAGCAGAGGACACTAGGAGTGGTTTCAGAACACTGGAAAGTTATGGTTATAGCTAAGGAGACTCCTGATCGTATGCTGAGAGTGCGCTGCCTCTAGCCTGCCCTTGAGTGTTTGCAGAATGATGTTTTTTCAGAAGTTTCATCCAAAGCGTTGATTCACACTGAGGTCCATACTCCATATTTCACTGAACTCAAGATGAACATGAAATCAGGGGACATGGTAAGTAACTCTCTCAGACTTTTATAGCCCTATATTGTATTTGTTTGGGTTTGAGTTCCTCCAAAAGCAGATTCTAAAAAAACAAAACAAAACAAAACTTGATGAAGAAATAAGTAAAGAAAAGAGAAACCAAGAGAGAGAAAGCAAATGAGTCACTGTGCCAGGCACGTGGGGTTCAGCCCACTAAGGCCTTTGGGAAGCCTGTTCCTAGTCCCTTCTTTGCAGGGTCATCTTTTGACCCTTTCAGCCACTGTGTCTCTGTTTTCAGTGCTGAGCCCCTGACCTAAAGGCTCCTGGCCCGTTGGCTCTCCAGTCATGTGCTCTAGGGTGAAAGATAAGCTGGGTGATCGAGTTCTCTCTGAAGAACTGGTTGGAAACTGTGTATGATACTGTGAATTGCTGATGGCTCATTGATAGGTACATAAGTTGAAGAATGAGAATTACAAAACCAAGGAACGAAATGAAGATTAAATCTCTAGGTCTGTAGGGTGCTGGCGACTTCTCAAGTCTGCCCTGAGTTTAAATGATTATCTTTTGGGGAAAACATGCAGATTTGTGTACTCACAGAAAGACTCCTAATACTTGAAGTCAGCTAAGTAGGTTAAAAGAATCTTGACTTACTCACCTAAGGAAAAGAACCAAAAAACCACTGACAGAAAATAGGATCTTGTCATCCACAAAACAACCTCGCTGTTCACAGTCATCTCAGAGCAGACCATAGGAGCTTGATTGTAATATAATGATAATGCTTAGTTTTGAGTGAGTACTTTTTCCTCTCATGGAACTGTTAATAAATAAGCTGATTCTATGAAGATCATTATGCCCACATGTGGACTCTAGAGAAAGGAGAGCCCATAAAGAAGGAATTCTTTCCATGTGTTTACATGAGCTGTTGTTTATGAGTATGTCCTAACTCTTCAGAACTACCCCAAAGGTGGAAATACTTTGATTTTCACATGGCTCTTCCTTTCAGGGTACAGTGTGGGTCTGACTCTGCTTTTCCAGTCCGTTATGAATCCCTAGGCACTCCTCCAGTCACTGATTTTTGGAGCAAAGAACTTGACCCACTGCAAATGTTCCAGGCCAAATTCCATCTTTGGATGAACTTGATGCTTGAACCCAATAGAAAAAAAGCATCGATTCTAGCTTGCAGAAAACAAGGTCAGAAGCAAGAGCTGTATGAACTGGGGTTAACAGAAAGGAAGAGAACTTTAAAAAGTTTGGTACTCTGACTTTTCCACAGCAGGGAAGCTTATGTAATTCAATTTGTTCTGGGAGGGTCTAATTTTGCTCTGGGAAAGCAGGTATAGCCTGGAGGGTTTGAATAGCAACTATGAGCTCAGAGCAGCGACTGCAATCCAGGGGAGCACTCCTCCACCTGGTCCACACCAGGCTGCAGAATGTCTGGTGCTGGCTAATTGAACCCCCTTTAGCGACAATGCTGAGGTTGTTACTGCATTCATTGGAGCTGGTTACCTTCCCTTTGTGTTCAGAGACCTCTAATCACAGGGAGAGTTTCAGAAAGCTGGGAGGAAAGACCTTTTTGAAGCATGCCAATGACACAAAGCATCCCTCAAGAGCAAATTGTATTGGACAGAGGGACTTAATGCCCTAGACTCAGTCAAGTAGTGCAATCCTTAATCCCTCCAGATACTAAAAATAGTAGCTCAGTGACTCAGTCAGAGTGCTGCCTCTGGGAGCAACCAATGGGTGTTATGACCTGAATAGCAAGGTGTGATGAATGGCCTTGCAGAAGAGTCTTCACATTTCAACCTAAGTGTGTATGCACAAGGAAAGCATTCACATTTCCAGTGCTCTTGTTCTGCACCCAGCAGTGTCAACTGTACTCAGCACAAGAAACCACTGAAGGGTAACCTCTTTGTGGAACAGTTTGCACACATTTTGTCTTCCTTTGTAGGAGGGTCTGTTTGAGCCAGACCTCACAGACTCTCCAACCTTGCAATTCTCATGCCATTGCTTTGCATTTCAAAGACAAAGAAACTAGGGTTAAGGGTAGTTAAATTACTCACCCAGGGGTGGTGCAATGGTTCATCAGGTCAACTGGTGGGATTTAGAATCACCATGGAAACTGACTTCTGTCTGAGTAGTCAGGCAGAAAATCCACAGAGTGGAAAGACCTATGGTAACTGTGGGCAGAGCCATTCCCTGGGCTGGGGTCCCAGACCAAATCAAAAGGAGAATGTGAGCTGAGACCAAGCATTATCACTCCCAGCCCCTAACCACAGAGGCAACTCACTACTGCCTCAAGCTCCCGCCACCACGACTCCCTTCCAGGATGGACTAGATCCTCACACTGTGAGCTAGATAAACTCCTCTTCCCTTAAATAGCTCTCAGGTACCTTATCACGCCAACAGCGCGGTCACAGCACGTGTCAAGTCTTTCCCAGCATACCTAGCCTAAGTATCTCCCCACGACACCCACTGTCATGTTCTTGAGAGCTTAAACCAACCATTCTTCATCCCTACATAAATACTCAAATAATAACAATTTCTACTGCAGCCACAATGAGGGCGAGCAAGTGTGTGGAAGCAAGTGTGGGACCCTGTGCTGACCAAGGCATGCTGCTCTCAAGAACCTATCAACTCAGCCACAATCTGACTGACCATGGTGCTGGCTTCCTCATCAGGAACAAAGATGGCTGACATTTGCCCTGGATTCCTTTGCAGGAAAGGGCTTTCTGGAATCTCACTGGAGCCACAGGAGAACTTAGAGAGCCTGTGGTCTTGACCTCTGAAATTCCCTGAGCAGGGAGTGTGAGATAGTTCCTCAGAGTAATTAGCCAAGTTGATTTCCTCTGCTTGCAAAGCCTCAAGAGCTTGGCCAGAAAAGCCATGGAAAGTATGAGGCAAGAAACTGAATCCCTCCTGCTCTGGAGTCGGCGGGCTCAAGTGCTCTTTAGTGCTGGCTGCCCTCTGGCTGGCTGGGGTCATGTCAGGGAGTGCCATGTGGTGCTCTAGCCATTACCTCACCACTCTGGGAGATTCATGACCCTTGCAAGAAGCCCTGAACTGGTGAAAGGCCTCCAGCTGAGACCACCTGCCCCAAGGTCAAGCGTCTGGAGCTGAGCAAGCTCTGCCAGCCAAGTCACAAGCCAGGAAATGCACTGTCTTGAAGGGAGATCAGAGTTCAGCCTGGTGGCCTGAGTCACCTTTTGGAACTGGCGCCTGCAGGCGGGCACCTCTCTCCAGGGGCAGGCACACACATCAATTGCTGTAGAATCTCCGACCTCACTGCCTTTTAAATAATGTGCTCTCTCTACTGCTCATTAAATTTATCAGGTGCATCTGGTATTCCACCAATCACAAAGTGGCCTGCACCATCCCCTCAGTCCTAATAAAAACTTGGCATTCTACAGCATCTTCCTGAAAGGACCTCATCCTACCCTGAGTTTACAGGTGGGATTTCAGCGACATCAATCAAGCAATTTGTCCAACACAGAGTGAACCTGAGTGGTGATGAGGCAGAGCCTGCATCCAGCCAGGCTGGAAACCTTCCCAGGAAGACCTTCTTCATCTGAGGTACTGAAGTGCTAGGGCTTTGAAAATTCACAGCTGATGAGCAAATGCTATTTCCTGATTCTGCAAATAAACTTAACTGATTTTGATTTATTTCAAAGTAACCTACCACAACCTTCTCTTTCATCAACAACTAGAAAGCCTCATAGCATTCTGCGCAGCCCGGCTGACACTGTCAGAGTGGGGGCAGGTGAGGATACATGGCATATTTTGCTTTGCTTTTTTTGTGAAACAGTCTCAGATAGTCCAGGCTGGCCTTGGATTGATTATATAGTTGAGGATAACCTTGACTACCTGGTCCTCCTGCCTCAGCCTCTCAGATACATGTTACCACACTTAGTGTGTGGTACTGAGATAGACCACAGGCCTGCGTGCATGCTAGACCCTGGTCCTTCTCCCTCAGGCTATTCTTAACAATAGGCAAAACCTCAGCTAGGGATATTAAGTTGTACCACATCACTGCTGTTTTCCTGTCTTCCCAGGGTGAAATTCAGTTCTACAGAACATCCGCCTAGCTCCATACGCTGCAACTCTGTGTACCCCTCTGCCCCCTTTGCTCTGAGCTTACTTTCAATTGCCTTCTCCCAGGTGACTCCATTCTAACCAAGCAACACCACTGCAGACTCCCACCCCTTCCTGCCAACCACACACCTGCCTCCAAGGTCTTTCCATGGGCTGTTTCATCTCTCTGGAACGTTCTTCCTTTAGACATCTGCATAATTAACACAATTTTCTTCAGGATTTTCTCAGTTCTCAAAGTGATAAGCTCCTTCTCCACACCAAATCCACAGAAATGAGAGAAAGACAAGATACTTTTACATTTGTATTTTTTAAAAAGCTGATCTCCGAAATAGAGGGGAAACTCCATGCAAGAAAAAAAAAAAATAGTGCATGCATCTTGAAGACAGAGAGCAAAGAATTAGACCAAGCAGAAAATTGAGGCCCAGGATGCAAGCAATGATAAGAAGTGTGTTGCCAGCAAAGGGGGGCGGGGGCTGGAAAAACTCAAAGGAGATGACTGTGCAGATGTCTAAGGAAAAGAAGCCCAGACAGAAGAAACTGTCAAAGCAATGGCCATGCTGTGGAAGTGTGCTCCGCGGGAATAGGAGGGGTAGAGTGAAATATACTATAGTACATAGTATGCAGTGTGTCTGTATGTATATAGTATACACATCTAGAGAGAGTATAGACCAACAGGAGACGCCTAACACACCCAAGCTTTCAAAGCTCTGCATTTACCCCGAGAGCACGCCGACCTCAGGAACACAGTCCCCAGTCACAGGTGCTAAGTGCAATGAAGAATGGTGAGAGGAGGGATCACCAGGAACCAAAACAGGCAGCTGAAGCATGGCTAGAGCAGAATGTGCATTGCAGGGGTCTCCAAGAAACGGAGATTTCAATCCAGGAGTGCTGGCTTTAAGGTTCAGACTCTAAAGTTGCTAGAGGAGGAGGCCTGAGGGTCTGAGGGAACACGGTAAAGGCTGGTATAGACTGCCCTTCTAAGAATCCTGGCTCAGTGAGATGGCCGCCATTGGGGGGGAGACTTCTGGGAAGGAGAGACAGGCCTGCAAGCCTGGGTTCTGTGAGCAGGGTGAAGAGTTGGAGGTCCTGAAGAGAGAAAGCTACCAAGAAGCCCCCATTAGCAACTGGGCCTGGTTCTCAATACTCTACTCTGGGCACTCAGTTCAGAGGTGTGGTAAAGGTGAAGACAGGAAGATGGGGCGAGAAGAGGGGGAAGTGGTGGAAATTCCTGCTTTGAGATACTACAAAATGATTTACTTGTATTTTACTATGACTTTACTGCTTGCTTAAAAAAGAGGTTATATAAGACACACTTAAAATTAATCAAATTATACTATGTTTTAATAGAACTGATAACATATTCCAGAAGATCAAATAGAGGAAGAAATCATGTCTTACCAGCATAAAATTGTAAATAAAGAAATGTTTGTAATAGCCTCTAACTGTTAAAGAAAGAGAGAAATCCGGAATGGCCCCGAAGGGGAGATGCACGTGTATACTAGTTAATGGCATTCCTTCCTCACAGCAATGCTCAAGACAGCCGTGGCCTCCTGGCCCTGGCTGAGTGGTTTTCACACACACCCTTTAGGAGGATGTCATAAAATGACTTTGCTGCCCATAATTAGGTGGGACAGGATGGGATGGTTGGCTTTCTGGTTGATCTTAATGAGGAACACCTAATAAAATGACATTTTTAAAACTCCTAAGCCCATGGATTTGCTGTCTTCTTGACTTCTTTCCTTATTTTTGCAGTGTCAAGAGATTAGGTTGTTGCCCCTATCTGGCCATTAATTTAATTCTCTCACCTGCTAACCACCTCCGTAGTCCCAGACATCACCCACAGGGCTCTGTAGATAAAGACCTAACACACAAGCCATATCTTCAAGTAGCTTCCTGGCTGGAGAGGGGAGGCAGGTAATTCTGACAGTTCCTGGGCAGAGCGTTAACTATTGTTACCATAGCTCTTGTGAATGTTGAGCAAGGGCACTCTCCTCACCTGTGGCTCAGGAAATATAAGCAGTAAGAACGAAGGCTGAGAAAGTCAGAGATGAGCAATTGCTTGTCTGCATAGCTGTCCAACCTCTCCTCCACAAGGGTGAGGGAGGGTCTGGCAGCTGCACTCTACGGAAGCTGCTCTTACAGCCCCCAGAAGAAACTCCACAGCTGTTTAGAACAGACACCAACCAGCAAGAGCAAGGACGTGCCAGGCAGGCTGCTGAAGAACACTGGAATCTCCACTGAGCACCGTTATAGCTGTATGCTGTGGTTTGTGAAGACCAGAACCCAACCCCTCACCCACCCACCCCAGAAACTGATCTCCCACCCCCCCCCCCGCCCCGTTATAGCTGTATGCTGTGGTTTGTGAAGACCAGAACTCAACCCCTCACCCACCCACCCCCAGTAGAAACATTTGTGTGCTTCTAGAATTTACTGTTGAAGTTATGAACATCTGTGAAGAACTACAAATATGAAGGCTGGAGAGATGATTCAGTCAGTCAGGGGTCTGCAGCCACACATGATGACCTGAGTTTGATCTTCTAAGAACCCACTTGGTATATGCAAAGTTAGATATCTGAAAGCTGTCCTGTGTGTGACCTCTACACCCATGCTGCAGCAAGCAAATATACACAAATAAACAAATAGATATAAAAAAGCAGTATTCATATATGTGTGTGTGTATATGTGTGTAAATATATAATGCTACTGGGTCACAGTGATTCAATCCACAGATACTAGACAGACTCTGAAGATAAGACTACAGAGGGGTGACATTTCATGGAAAGAAGATGGTTTAGAAAGCTGTGACATGTGAGATGAGGCAGGTGAGGGGTAGTTGCATGGGATTCTGTATGCCCTCTTCCAGAAGGGTTTGTGTAAAATCAAAAGGCTGTGACCAGAGGAGAACAAATCTTTCCCTCTTTGGCATTGTGTTTGGCCAGAATTGAAGAACTTTCTATATTGAAGAACTAGGCCACAAAAAACACAACTGGATTTTATCATAGGCAAAGTAGGACAACCCAGTGGTGAGCAAAGCTTACCCTAGATGTGCTGTGGGCAGTGCCCAGCAGGGAGTCTGAGTGAGAGCCAAGAGCAGTGATGGTGCTGGCATAAGGGTTAATCCTGATTGGCAGCTTGTCTAGATCTGGGATTATCCACGAGATACATCTCTGGTTGTGTCAGTGAGTGCTTCCAGGGAGGTTTGACTGAGGTGGGAGATGGGATCCTGGAGTGAATGAGAAGAGAAAAACCACGCTAAACCCCAGCATTCCCACCCCTGCCATCATGCCCTCCCTTCCATAGTGGACAATCTCAAATCATGAGCTGAAATAAACAGTCGCTTTTAAGTTGCGTTGGTCAGGTACTTTGTCATAGAGGTAAGAGGAGTAGCTAATGCAGAAGGATATCAGACGTCAATGCCACTCCCCCATTTCCTGTTGAAAGCCATCTGCCCTCACCCTCTTTCCTGCTCTCTTACCTAAGAAACCATTTTCTGTTGCTGCACAACAAATAACTACAGATATTGTAAGATACAACACATACTACTTCAGGTTCCATGGGTGAGAAGTTCAGGCATGGATTGGTAAGTCTTCTGCCCCAGGTCTCATAATGCCCTCTTTCAGGCTCATATAGCCTGATGGCAGAATTCACTTCCTTATGGCTCTGAGCCAGTGTCTCAGCCTCTGGCTGGCTGCAGCTGGGAACCAAACTCAGGTCCTAGCATTTCCTATAATTTCTAAGTCACGTGTAGGTTCTTGAGACAGAGACTTCTATAACAAGGCTACTTACTTCATCAAACCTCAAGTAGGATCTTTTGTCCCAGTCTGCTAAGACAGAGTCTTAAAACACACACAGGCATCCTAGGACGAGCCTTCTGTGACCTTTACCACAGTCAGCTGTCTGCAAGACAGTCTCAGGAAGGACAGGACTTCCCTGACTCTCGAGGGGCGGGGACTGTATAGGGTATGGACACTAGGTGATTGAGCATATGGGGCCACCTGAGGTCTGACCAGCACCCCCACCTTCAGGATTATGTCCGGATGGCCACTTCTGGCATCTTCCCCTGAAGCTTATTCTCCAACTCCACCCCAGAAAAACTCTCTGGGTCAAAAGAGACATTGTCAGCACCAAGTCTAAGCTCAATAGAATTATCATTTTAGAATACAAAGACATACAGATCTCCCGAGGCGCCCATCACTTTGGAGCCTGCACCTCATTCTGAATGCAGGCCTGCTGTTTTTCTTCCTGAGCCTTCTATCCCACGACATCTATATTTATAGCAACTCCTCTTTCAGGCAAACAGTTTCAGCATGATTTCAGGCTTCTTGTTTTCCTTCCTTGATTGAGTGCATGACCAAGCTGTACCTCCCAGGGGCTGTTCTTACCTGCGGTCTTTGAGCTACTGCATGACTAACCAGCTCCTCCTACTCTGGCTTCTTGCACTCTGAATTTTTCCACAAAGACAATTTCTCTTGTGAGACTTTTTTTTTCCTTCCTGCGGTTTGCCTGCCTCTAGGGAAATTATCAGCTGTGAGTTGGATCTTGCAGTCTGTGCTGTGGCCCGACTCTGAGAGATGCTTTTCATATAGTCAACTAGGAAGACACCTGGCTTGGAAAAATACTACCAAGGACAACATAAGCCCGACGGAGCTGCCAGTGCAGTTTAATGAATTCTTTGTCCCTGTGGCTGGGGAATGCCTCCGGAGCTCCCACACACTGAGCAGGCATCTAATCTCCCCGGTTCACTGCTGCAGCCCTCTTTACACATGGTCTGTAGCATTTGCCAAGTGGTTTTACAGCCCTCAGATCAGAGTTCCTGGTCTTCAGCAGCAAGGGAGGGCTCTACCCCACTACCTGGTGGCATGTTCCATTCAGATCAGTCCTTTGTGCTGCAAAGGGACCAATTAGAAAACTATTTCTCTTTCCCTGAAGGAATTAGTCATGGCCCAAAATAACCAGCTTCCCGAAGTTTCTTTTTCCCAGCATGTTTAGCAGCAGGAAGAATCAAAGGCTCCTTGGGCGCCTATGGCTTGCTCCCCATTTACACAAACAGGTTTGACGAAATTCAGTTTCTAAAAAAAACATTTAGTTAAGATCAGAAAATCCCAACTGTTTCAAGCTGAAGTTTCCATGTCTGAACCAACTGTTTTTATATCCTGTTGGCTCAGTCTGTGCAGGGAGGAGGCTTGTTGACTTTCCAGGCCACTAGGGGACCTTTTTGGGAAATTATGTTATGGCTCTGTATGACATTCATCAGTAATCATGAGAGCAGAGTAATGCGTCTACACAGCTGAAAAGCTGGCTTTGATGTTAGGATGTAATAGATGGGCAGTGTGGATTTATTCTCCGTGGGCAAGAAGCATGCTAACACATGCACAAAAACAATATATATTCTATAATGGCCTGTGATGTTTTATAAATGTATAGGTAATATATTTTACTATGGTAGTATACATAATTTTACAGCCAATGTATTATCACATAATTTTTATGCATCTGTGTGTTTTCACCCCAAAGTGATACTTGAAGAGGGATAATAAAAGTGCTGGTGACGTGCTATGAGTCCCTGTTCACCTCTCTACCAGGCCAGCTATTCACAGATGATGATTTTTTTCCTGTTATTTCTGTTTTCAGATCCTGTAGTTCTTGTCCCTCAGAAACAGGCTGTCTTGTGTTTGTTTGTTTTTCATTCTAGACTTCTGGTATTCAGCTGTTAGCTTTGTTCTGTGATACAGGAGGATGTTTCTAATGTTTTACCCAACTCCAGAAAGACATTTTCTTAATCTCTTCTGTTTTCAAGTCTTACCCTAATGGGTTGAGGCACATCTTTTTGTTTAGTTTGCCAGGCACTGTGTAGGGTCTTGGTATTTAAGGATACCTTCCAGTCAGCTCTGAGAATTCTTCTTGTGTGTTTTGCCTTTCAAATAATCTTCTGCCCTTTGTTATCTTTTTGATCTCTAGAATTCCATTCAAAAAATCTCAGCTGTCCTAGGGTTGACCTCCCTCCCTTCCCTTCCCTCCCTCCCTCTCTCCCTCCCTCCCTCCCTTCCCTTTCCTCCCTCCCTCTCTCCTCACTTCTTCCTCCCTCCCTCCTTCCCTTTATTTTCTTCCGACTTTTACTTGGTTTTGCTGTTAAGAAGTTCCCTAGGCCTAGCTCACCTTTTGTCTTCCCTGGATATGTAATTTTGTAATTTCAGCATCTTACTTTCAAGTTCCAAAGCATCCCCTTTGCTTGACAATGATCCTTTTAAGCAGGTACCATCCCCTCTCTGCTACATGCATGCTGCGTATTCTTGAGGATTTGGGAGCATACGGAGTTAGTTCTGTCTGGTAAGTTCTCATCTGTTCCCTAATTGCCTTTTATCTTCCAGGGATAGATGATGTGTTTGTCTTTCTTGTTGTAGGCTTTCCTCACATGTCTGGTGGATTTTGATGGTCTCTCCAGCTGTCAGAACAAGCAATAAGAAGACTCACAGTGGTTCTGTAAGATGTGTTAATGCTAGGCTTTCTCGAATGCTGCAGATGGTAGAGACCCGGGGAATGAATGAAAAGAGCCTTTCTTTGGGACACTACCGTCCATACTGGCTGCCATAGTTCTTCCTTAGACCATTCTATTCCATTAGAGAAAAACAGTTTGTTACTTGGCTTACAGGCAAGAACTTTAATTTATATTGTGTTTGGAAATGAGAGAGGGGTATGTATAGCTGAGGCTAAGCGTTGTACATCCAAACCATCTGCTTCAATGTGACCTTTGGAATCCACCTTTTGAAGTCCATCTGCTCTCTTCATTTAGCTGGGCAGCAGGCACGCCTGTGCGCTGTCCCATGCAACACTGTCTCCCTCTCCTTCCTCTATCTCGTCAGTTGCCCTTCTTCTCTACTTATTTACTCTTTTTATTTTCCTCAGGACTCAGGATCAAACTCGGGGGCCTCACATATGCTGGACTCAACCCACAGAACTCATTTTTGAATCCTACAAATTTATTTAATTCTCTCAACTTCCTTTTATTCATTTTGTCAAATGGTTTTGTGTCCGAAGAGAATCCTCTTAGGGAAGTCTCAGCCAAGAGAGATAATGAGTCCATAAAAGTCCGTGTGCTCTACCTTGCCAGTCACAGACGCCTTCAGTTACCTTACCTGTATTCTGTAGATGACATAATACAAGTGGAACTTGAAGTGGTTGGCCTGAAGTGAATTCTTTCTCCTCTGCATGGTCACCTGCTGTGTCTGAGTCTGAGCTGAAAATAACTCTGCAGTCTTTGAATGGTGTCTTTACCTCGCCCACAAGGCTAAGAGCTGCTGAAGATGTCACAAGCATTTTCTGTAGCTTCCTATGGGACACTCTGCCAGGGGCTTAAGTACAGGTTTCTGATTCCTTTTTGTTTATTGTGAATTTTAGATCTGGTTGGATTTGGTTATTCTAATTTGCTTATTATTTTCTTGCCTCTACTGCTTGAACTCAAGTGAGGTAATGGAAGGACCACCCCCCACCCTTTTAAATTTTGCTCAGCTAATGGGTTTTGCAATCACTGGGTTTAGAAATTTCTTTTAATAGTCTTCGCTAATTGCTCCATTTGGAAGGTGTCGGGATCTACTGTGCACAGCGATGAAAGAGAAAGCAGCGACCCGGCAGCGCCAGAGGTAGAGAACTCAGTGTGGAAGGCGCAGCCCCCACGGGGCAGCTCATAAATCAAGCCCGGACTGCATACTGTAAATAAGCGTAGGAACGCAACTTGGAGCCAGAGTTCAGTGGACACAAGCTCTGGGCATGGTTTGCTAGTTAAGTCTTGCAGAAATATGAGGCTCTGGCTGGGCAGAAGCCTTTCAAATGATTCATTTATTCCTAAAGCTGTCTTTGCCTAAGTCTCCCCAGAGCAGAGTCAGGATGAGCAACACTTAGGAGCGGATGCCTGTGTTCAACCTTGACCTTACTTGCTTTCATTTCTGTAGGATAATTATCTCTCTTGCCTCAAAACATTCTTTTTCTTACCTGTAAAGCAGGAAGAGAGTACTATTTACCACACTGGGTCGTGCTAAGGGCTGAATTTTCTTTACTTTCTTTTGAAGACAAATTCTCACTACATTGCTTAGACTGGTCTTGAACTCACTTTGCAGCCCTGGCTGGCCTCAAACTCACACTCTGCCTGCATTCCTGAGTGTGTACCATCATGCCCAGAACCAGGACTGAGTTTTAAATGGACTGGTGGCAGTCTCAGCACATGGTAGAGTCAAGGAAATACGCATTGCTCCCCAGCCTGGCTGGGGCAGTCTGTGCTGACACTGAGGAACATGGGCATCGCTTGGCTGGATCCCAGCCTTGAAACACTGTGCTCCCCCACGACTACGTGACTCATGAAAGTAATGGACCTTGGAAGACAAGAAGCACAAATTTGGAACAATTTTGAGAGGAGAGGACGGGGATTAAAGCTGCTCACAAGCCTGTGGAGTTGTGAAATGATGGTATTTGAGGTTTTAACTTAAGAACAATTATGTTGGACATATTTTGTTCAAGCCATTTGGAATTTGCAATGATTTTACCTCAGATCCATAGAAATAGCTCTTCTTTCTTTTCTTTTTTAGGTTGTGGGCTTTTCTCACAACTGAGCAGGTGGAAGGAAAACTTGCACTGTGAGGCAGTTACCCCTTTTCTGCCTTCCGAAACCCGATGAAGGACTTTTTTTTTTTAAAGAGACAGTGAGGCATCCTGAGAAGTGAGTTGGAAGTGGTTCAATACAGTCTCTTTCCTTTGTTTTCTGAGCTCAAAAGGAACCGAAACAAACACAGCTGCTAGAATTCCCAGAGCATGGAACAGAGGTGGTTGAACTGCTCTCCCGACCTCTGCCAGAATGTCTGGGAAGGAATCTTCAGGGGACAGAGCTAATGCCCTAGGGACATTTTTATACTTCCTAAGAGGCTGCAGACGTGGATTTGGAGGAGCCATGGGTAACATAGCTGAACGACTTTTCACCTTTTTGGCAAAAAAAAAAAAAAAAAAAAAAAAAAAAAAAAAAAAAAAAAAAAGCAATTATGAAAGTTGGCCCACTTTCAGGATGGGTACGCCAGCACAGTTTAGAGCACTGGTTCTCAGCCCTCCTAATGCTGCGACCCTCGAGTTCCTCATGTTGTGGGGACCCCCACCCCCAACCATCAAATTACTTTGTTGCTTCTTCGTAACTGCAGTTTTGCTGCTGTTATGAATCATAATGTAAACATCTGTGTTTCCCGATTATTTTAAAGGGGCTGTGACCTACAGGGTGAGAACTGCTGGTTTAGAGCTTTCCAACCCACAGGCAGGGGGAACTCATCTATTGAGTTGATGGGGAGGGGCATTTCTTTCCCTTTTTCCAAGTTGAAAACGTCTCTACTGATTCATTTGTTGGACTCAGGAGAGCAGATCAATGACTTTTTAAAAGCCCAGATTTTGTGGTTTGTTTGAGGACATTAAATGCCTACTTGAGAGTCGATTTCAATGGGAAGCTTTCCATGGGGGAAAAGAAGAAGCATTCACACTGTCAAGGAGGGTGGAGGAGTGTCCTCTGCTTTCTGGGTATTTCATCCTGAGGTTCTACTCCTACATAATCCTCTGCCTCCTTTCCCACCTGAATGAGGAGGAGACACAGTCCAGGTTACTCACAGTGAGGTAGTATGAACAGTGGTCAAATCAGATGCTCCTTAATTCACATTCCAGGCTCTCTGGCCAGCTAACCACATCTTGAACCTAATGGAGTCTCCTTTCCTCTGTACTATGGGAATGGTAAGTGCTACCTTATTGGATGACTGTTTTAAGAGAATGATGTGTCTTGAGTTTCTTGGTCCATGCCTAGTACATTTAAAAATATGATCATCCTCTTGATCATCATTTGGTCCTTGTGGCATGACCTCTGAGCAGAAACTATTAGAGATATTTAATTACTGCCTAGCTAGACTCAGTTTTGTTAAAGACTGGGATTCCATATATCTTTGCCCTTTGCTATGAAAAATAACCCACACTGATTATAGCACCCTACCTGTGGACATGCCTGGGGACTAGGGCACATACACCCAGTTCTAAGACTTCCCTTCGATCTTAGGCAACTCTCTGAAATTGTAGCTGTGACTTGTGACACTCATGAAATGAAGATGAGTTTATAAATAGCCATGGGGAACTTTGGCTAGACGGATGCATCTGGGTGGCTCGTTAAGAAACACTAAGTAACTGGAGAGATGGGTCAGTGGTTAAGAGCACTTGTTGCTCTTGCTGAGGTCCTGTGTTCAATTCCCAGTACCCACATGGTGGCTCACAATTGTCTGTAACTCCCGTTCCAGGAGATCCAGCTCCCTCTCTGACCTCCACAGGCACCAGGCACATGCAGGCAAGATACTGACACAAAAAATAAAATAAAGAAACTCCAAATGCCCTCTCCTGTCTGAAAACTGCCGACGTGCAGATCTCACAGGTGATAAAAGAGAAGTGACGGCGATTTGGCGGGGCAGCTTCAGATCCTGTGGAGTCTCCGGAGATGTCTTCCTTCCGGCCTCTCCAGCGTTGAATCCGACCCTGTGGTGTGACACGTGGAGGTAGCATTGTGCCAACAGCTCCTGTTTCTCTCTCTCCTTCCATGGCCCTCACTGGGTTTCTGGGGACAAGCAGTGTTTCCTCCAGAAGGTGAGCAAGGCAAGTCAGTCTCCACTTCCTCTTGGCTGTCTTTCCCCCTCCTTCCTTTCAGCATCTTCATTGGAGGATTCGTGAGTTAACAAATGACCCTGCTTGATGGTTCAGTGTAGAAGGTTGAAGGAGTCAGGAAGAAAGATCCAAGGGAACAGAGCAGGAGAAATCCATTAGGAGGCACGTCTTTCTTTCCAATGTACGGGAAATGAGCTAGTGTATATGTACATATAACTGTTTTAGTTTTTGAAATTATAGTCATATCAGTTCCTCTCCCCTTCTTCCCTCCAGTTCTTCCCACATACCCCTCCCTTACTCTCTCTCAAATTCATGGTCTCTTTCTTTAATTGTTCTCTGTGTCTCTCCATCTCACTGTCTCTCCCTCTCTGTCTCTGTCTCTCTTCTCTCTCTCTCTCACATACACACACATCACTCATCACACACACACACACACACACACACACACACACACACACACACCCCTACACCCGATATACAAATGCAACCTGTTCAGTCCATAGGTTACTTGTATGCAGCATCTCAGGACTGAGCACTTGATAGCAGAAAATACTCCACTGCAAGTAACTCATGAACTGAGGAGGCTCTTCCCTGGAGCAGACTGTCCTCAGCACTTCTTAGCTACCTGTAGTTATTGTTAGGGTTGAGGCCTCCTGAGCTTTCCCCCTTTCACGTTAGCATATCAATCAGAGTTATTTTTGTTCAGCTCTTGTTTAGGCCGCCATATTGGTGAGACTTCATAGGTGTGACGTCTCTGAAATTTCTAGGAGACACACTCTTAGGCAGACTTCCTGGTACATTCGCTCTTACAATCTTTCCACTATTCTCTCCCACAATAGTACCTGAGCCTTCGATGTAGGAATTGAGTTGTAGGTGTACCAGTTGGGACTGGGCACTACTCTGAATCTCTCCATTTTTGATTAGTTGTGGTTTTCTATAATTGGTCTCTGTCTGTTGCAAAGAGAAATTTCTTTAATGAGGGATGAGAACTATACTTCTATCTAAAGACTTAGAGCTGGGAGCCATAGATAAGAGAGAACACACGAAGTTTGTCCTTCTGGATCTGAGTTACCTAACTCAATATGGTCTTTTCTAGCTCCATCCATTTACCAGCAAAGTTCATGATGCCATTTTCCTTTACAGCTGTGTACATGGATCACATTTTCATTATCCATCCATCAGTTGATGGACATTCGGGTTGTTTCCTTTCTAGCTCTTGTGTATAGAGAGCAAAGAACATGGCTGAGCAAGCATCTGTGGAGTAGAGGATGAGTCCTTTGGGTGTATGTCAAGGAGTGATACAGTTGGGTCATATTGTAGATTTTTTTTAGCTTTTTGAGAATCTCCACACTGATTTC
Organism: Peromyscus leucopus; assembly: GCF_004664715.2. Lineage (NCBI taxonomy): Eukaryota > Metazoa > Chordata > Mammalia > Rodentia > Cricetidae > Peromyscus > Peromyscus leucopus. Next base: position 56,479,651 of record NC_051069.1, read on the forward strand.
TACAGTGGCTGTCAGTTTACAGCCACACCAACAGTGAATGAGGCTCCCTTCCCCCACATCCTCTCCAGGCTTGCTGTGTGGCTGTTCTTTACCATTCTGACAGGGTAAGATGAACTCTCCATGCTGTTCGGATTTGCATTTCCCTAATTGCTAAAGATGATGGTGACATTTTTTGAGATATTTCTTGGCCGTTTTTATATCTTCTTTTCCCTGTTCAAACCTCAAGCCCACTTTTTGAATGGGTCATTTGATTTTTCAGTTCTTTATATATTGTGGACATTAACCTTGTCAGATGTAGAGCTGGCAAAGATTCTCTCCTATTCTCTAGTCTGCCTAAGAGTGTGTCTCCTAGAAATTTTAGAGAAGTCACACCTATGAAGTCTCACCAATATGGCGGCCTAAACAAGAGCTGAACAAAAATAACTCTGATTGATATGCTAACGTGAAAGGGGGATTCTTCTTCACCAAGTTGATTATTTCTTTAGCAGCACGGGAGCTTTTTAGTTCTGTGAAGTCCCACTTGTCAATTGTCAGCCTTAAATCTTGGTCAAATGGAGTCCTATTCAGGAAGTCCTCTCCTACACCTGTACCATGCAGGGCTCTGCCTGTGTTTTCTTCTAGCAGTTTCTGGGTTTCGAGTTTCAGGTTTAGGCCTTTGATCCATAAAGAGTTAGTTTCTGTGCAAAGTGGGAGATTCAAGTCTAATTTCATTCTTTTGCACGTGGACATCCAGTTTTCCCAGCACTGTTTGTTGAAGATGTCTTTTCTCCAGCTCATGTTTTTTGCATCTCTGTGGACTACAGATAACTACAGTCACATGTACTCAGGCTTGGGTCTTCAGTATTGTTCTAGAATTGTAATCCCTCCAGTACTGTTCTTTTAGCTCAGGGTTGTTTTGACTATCTGGGTTTTTGTGATTCCATACAAATATTTTAGGACACTTTTTTTTCTTTATATTTTTACAAAGAGTGAGATAGGAATTTTGGTTGGGATTGTATTGAATGTGTAAATGGCTTTTGGTCGAATGGTCATTTTCATAATATTAATTCTACCAATCCATGAACATGGGATGTCTCTCCAGTTTCTAGTGTCTGAGATTAGCTATTTTTAAAAATTGCATTGACCTTCCAAGAAGCTCTGTGAAACCTGCCATAAGAACTTTTAGAGTCACTCTGGTAATTCAAACTGAGGGTAGAAAACACAGAACTATACCTAAAGCTGACTTCACCGTGGTTCTGACTCAGGAAACTTAGATGCAGCTTCCTAGCTTCTCCCATCCGTGCCCAGAGAAAGGCCAGCACTTGCCATGGGTTCACCTGAGCTGAGATCATTACACTTTACAGTGGTGTAGTTCTCAAGAATTAACTCGACCTGATTCTGAACTAAGAGCATTCACGGGCTTCCCAAAGTCTGTGAAAGTGGAGTAATGGCTATAAAGAACCGAATGACTTTAATTCACTTCTTAGCTAAAAAGTCTCTAGATTCCCTCCAGAGTGGGTGCAGGTTCCCAGCCCATCACTGCCCTCTTACTCGTCTCAAGGCTTTGTTATTTCTGGTGGACAAGTTGTTGCCTGGTTCTTTATCCTCCTATGTTTTCTTTTCTAGTCCTTTTGATAGCCTCATCTTGATGTGTGCCCCCGCTGGGGACCACACTTCACATGGCAGCCACAGTGAAAGAGATATTTTCTTGCATAAAACATAAGTCAGGGTTCTGAAGATAGATCAGTAAGTAAGCTGCACAAGTCTGAGGACCCATGTTTGGGTCCCCAACACCCAGGTAAAAACCAAGCCTACTAGTATAACCCCTGGGCTAAGTGGGTGGGGAGGACACAGGCAGATCCCTGGAGCTCAGTGGCCAGGCAGCATAGCCAAATCAATGTGCTCTTGGTCCAATGAGAGACCTTGGCTCAAAAACTAAGGTGAAGAGCTGGTGAGAGCTCAGCCAGTAAGGGCCTCTGTCACCCAAACTGGCAACCTGAGTTCGATCCCTAAGACTGAGAGAAAGAGAGCAACAAATTCTGCAAGTTGCTCTTTGGCCTCAACAAGAGTGCCTTGACATTCACATTCATTTATTTTCACACACACACACACACACACACACACACACACACACACACACACACACACACACACACACACACTCACACCACAGTTTATTCTCATAGGTGCATGCCGGAGAAGGCTGATAGCATAATGATTGTTCTGAAACTTTTCCAAATAGGTTTCAGAGGATGTGAAAGTTCTCTGAAAACAACTCTAGCCTTGAGCTAATGATAGGAAAGCCCACTCTTCAAATTTGTTGAAGCCAGAGGGGATGTGACTGTCGTTATCTTAGCTTCCCAACTATCGATAAAATAACTTGGAATTGTGCTTTTTCCACTTGGCACTGGATAGGTGGAAAGGGCTCTGTGAGATTTCTTTCCATGATGAGAAGGGATATGGCCAAGCTTTTTAATTAGCTTCAAAAGGAAGATGCATGCCACATGCTTTCAAGCTGCATTCTCTTACACGGTGCTGTCAGGGCCTATTCCCATGTGGAATGCTTACATAAAACATACAGCTATTGCACAGACTCCCTGGTCTGTGAATGGGTGGAGAACATGGAGGAAGAGGCTCCTCTTCCCAGAATAGCCCTTTAGTTTCATCCTGATTCCTAGAATCCTGTTAACACAACACAATGTGCTCTAGTTTTTAGTTTGATATTGGATGCAAGTTTTAGACCAAGGAGGAGAGCGTGGGCAGTGTGGGTTTGTACGAAGCTGTGAATTAATGTCAGAGTTTTCCCCAAGGAGTACTTTTTTTTCTGATAGAGAAAAGAAATCCCAAGTCTTTGAAGTAAAAACAGTTAAGAAAGCAAAAAGCAAAAAGAAAAGATGTTGACTGATCATCTGCCCTCTGCCAGATGGGTCTTCTACAGCTCCAGAAGTGTTATGATCCAAAAGACTGTCCTCATATAGATCCATATTTCTAAGATGTTATTCTGGCTATCACCTCACTCTAATACACGATTCAGCTAGTATCTGTAGTTTATGACCCCCCCAACACACACACAAAGACATTAATGCACATAGCCTTTGGTGTGGATCTGAAATGAAGAGCATCTCACTCCCCAGTGCAAGTCACTGTGGTATCCACTTGTTTAGAGGTGTGCTAAAAGAGATCTATCTGGCCTTGTGAGCATGTGAGCCATGGCAGGGGAGACCAGGGAAGACTGCAAAAGTAATAGCCTGGTCTATCTTCTTCCCTATATTAGGTGTGTGTGTGTGTGTGGGGGGGTGTCCATGTCCACATGTGTGTACTCATTAAGAAATAAAAGCCTAGCACAGGCACACCAAAGCTGAGGGAACTTTTGGAGTAGTGAAACCTCTTTGACTAGAACCAAAAATGTGTATTATTTTAGTCTGTTGGAGACTTTGATTATTGCCATCCAGGCTGACCTGAGGAAAACAAGTCACAGATCCAAGCTGGAAGTAGACATTTACTCAGCAGAAACAGGACGCTTGCATAGTTCCTGTTTCTTCATGCCCATGTGATGGAGCAGGACACAATCTCTCTAAAGTTCCTGTCTTCATTTCTTAACAGTGTCTGAGAGGCCTGAGAGCATCCAGCTCCTTACCTGGAGACAGGTGGGTGGGCACCAGTCACAGCTCAAAAGCACCTGGCGTCACTCTACTGGTAGGTTCTAATAGTGATGTGGCCATAGACCTCCCTGCTAGGGACAGACCCACACAGAGCCTTCTTTTCTTCTTAGCTCCTGTTGCTCTGTTTTGAAGCAGCTTGGAGAAAACATGCTAGAGGTCAGTCCTTCACACAGCCAATCTGTGTCAGCGACGCTCTGGAGAGGAGACTTGCCCTGGTTTGATTTGGGTAGTTTGGGAATACCGTGCAAGGAGCAATCCAAAAACATAGAGTCAACTGTTGAGGAGACATTTCTCCACACAGCTGACTCCAAGCACAGATATTACAGAGCTGATTACAAAGTGTAACACAGAGTTTGGATGGCACACGCTACATCTCAGCCCCACCACTACCCTTAGATGTGTGGGTGGGGCAGCTACAGAAAGGCTGCAATACCCCCAATGATTGGCAGTCTGGGAGGAAATAGAGGGAGAAACCCAGGTCAGCCTCATGATTCTCAAGGTGGGTGCTGTGCATAGAAGACCTCCTTCCCGCTGCACTGAGTGCAGTTAATGAGAGCCAGCGGGACCCGTAGCCAGAGAAGCAAGACTGGGCTGATGCCACGCGGTGGAGACAGCGGGGCTAGCGGCAAGGTGCTCCTTCTGAGCCTTGATGTGAGTCGGGTATACTGGGCATGTGTTCTTAAACAAGGGACTGAAACCCCCCAGTGCTAGAACCAGAATGAGCTGTAGCCCAGGACAGTAGCAAGGTAGGATCAACCTGTTCCAACTTGGAGAATCAGGAAAGAGTGCTTGGAGAGGGAGGATTTGCATTCAGAGTTTTAAAACATTCATTCATTCACTCATTCACATTTACTAGAATCCACTATGTATCTGGCTCTGTATGGGGTGCATGTGGACAGACATTGCCCCAGTTTCTGCAGAACACGCAGACTGGAGGTCTGATAGGATCAAATACATGGCGTCCCAGGCAGCGTGAGGCAAGGCGAGAGAGCAAGATGGCGAAGATGGAATCTACTGTACCTGGGGCGTATTAGCTACTGCGTTTGTTGTCATGACAAAGTGCCTACCAAAGGCAACTTGAGAAGAAAGGTTTACTCTGGGTAACTATGAAGGTGTGTCCATTGTGGCAGGAAGGCCCAGCAGCAGGAGCGTGAGGAAGCCGTCACGTGGACTCCACACCAGGAGGCAGGGGAGACAAACCTGGCACTGAGCCCACTTTCTCCTTTTCATCCTGTTCAGGACCCTGCTCAGAGGATGGCGCCACCCATGTTCAGGGAAGGTCTTTGCTCTTCAGCTAAACCTTTCTGGAAAACCCTCACAGACACAGCCAGAGCATATTTCCACCGTGATTCTAAGGCCAGCCAAACTGACCATGCAGATTCACCATCACAGGGCAACTGGAATATGAAAGAGATGGTGGTTAGGGGTGGGACTGGATCACGGAGGAGTTTGACCAACAGTAGACAATGTACAGTTCATTCTGGAGGCCGGTAAGTTAGAGCTCACATTTGGCTTAATGTACATTTTAGCTTGAATCATTCAGTGGTTTCCTATTAGACAATGGACACACTATTTCAATTACATCTAAATTATAATATAAAGACTGAAACCTTCAGGAGGGGCCCTGAGGTCTTGTCTAGCCTCTACAGCCTTATCCTGGGCTATCCCACCATTTCTGCATGTTTCTGGGGTCAGGGATGGATACTCTGTCACCACCCACCACAGGGCCTTTGCATGGTTAGTGGCCTTTTCTAGAAACTCTTTGTCTCTTTGCTTAATTAACAGATCATTCTCCAGATCTCAGCTGAGCCATTGTTTTGTTCTCAAAATTTCTCATGATCCACACTGCAACCCAGGCCCACTCATGTAGTGTATATAAATATCTGTTAATGACTCCTCAGTTGCTCTCTCTGCTTTCCTAGCTTATCCTTGAGGACAAAGACTCTTTAGTTTATCATTTTCTCTTTGGTGCCTGGCATAGGGCAGTCATGCACCAGGTGTTTATTTTAAAGACAAGAGAAAAAGCTGGGTTGGGGAGATAGCTCAGGTGTGTGCGTGTGTGTGTGTGTGTGTGTGTGTGTGTGTGTGTGTGTGTGTGTGTGTACAATCTCTGTAAGGTCAGTCTTCCTCTAGTGCAGTGGTTCCTCAATCTGTGGGTCATGATCCCTTGGGGGTGTCACATATCAGATATCCTGTATATCAGATATTTACATTATGATTCATAACAGTAGCGTAATCACAGTTATGAAGTAGCAATGAAAATAATTTTATGGTTGGGGGTCACCAGCCATAAATTTTGAGGACAAAATAATACCTCATCTGAGATCTGGAGAATGACCTGTTTATTAAGCAAAGGGAGAAGGAGCATGAGGAACTGTATTAAAGGGTTGCAGCATCAGGAAGGTTGAGAATCTCTGCTCTAGTGGCTGGCCAGGACAGATCTGGAGGACTCGTTGCTCCAGGGGGCTTCTCCACCTGGCTCGGATGGGAGAAGGTCCTGTTGTTTTCCATTAGCTAATTAAGAGCAAGGCCTGGCCTAAGCTCAGGGAGGCCAAGGCATAGATTGAGTGAGGATGTGGGTCAGAGATCCAGGGAGTTTCAACTCTGTGTGAATGGGGCTAACATTCAAATGACAGAAAAGTGACGGCCTGAGGAAAATTGCTTTGTCACAATAGTCTCTGAAGCTGTGGAGGGTCAGAATGAGTGGGCTGGTGAATTGTTCTTCCTTCCTCTTGGGACTGAGAGAAGAAATGGGCTCCCTCCACAGGAGGAGAGATTGAAGCAAATCATCTCTCAACAAGCTTCCAAAGAGTGCTTATAAGTTCTTTGTCTCTGGGTAAAGAACAAAGTACAACCAGTAACTTTGCCTGCTCCTGCTCTGCTGATGTGCATGGCTTTGGGGCAGACTGGAGATGGTTCTGGAGTGGGGGGTGCTGCCTTCCTGGCCCACTCTATAACCCTTAGCCGATGCTGCCGTGAGGGGTTCTCTGCTAGAGAATGGGTACTCTGCAGGACATTTGGGGTTCTCAGCAAGAGAAGGAGCACTCTGCAGGACATTCCTTGTTTTAATCTGGTAATGCTTTGTGAACCCCATAAATCAAAAATGCCAGGCTCCAAAAGATTGGGGTAAGTTTTATAAGTCCATCTCGTGCTATTTGTTTTACCCTCTTTCATTCCACTTCTCCAGGGAGAAGGACTCTCAAGGGCGGGCAACCTTCACAGAGCTGGCCCGAAGCCATGGTGGCAAATCTGACTCTATTATCCCAGGGCAAGGAGTGCTGTGGTTTCCTCTAACCTGTTCCCTGATTTGGCATGAACGTGGTGGATGGTCAAGACTGTGTACACAGCCAACAAACAGATTAAATTGCAGGAATAGGTATTTAACAAGCAAGGTACTATTTTTAATGTAAATAACTCCTGAAAACTGTACCTAGATTCATATGTTTGCAGGGACCATGCTGAGACAGTTTAATACCTACCCTGTCCAAATATTTCCAGCACACCACAGTGCTGACATAGCCTGTGTGCAGATTCCTTTTCCTTTTTCTTCTTCCTCTTTCTCCTCCCCCCCCCCTTTCTCTTTGAGGCATGACATTTTCTGAATGAAAAATAGCAAAATACTGTGTGGAAGTATAAGCAAATGGTGAATTTTTAAAAATTATTTGACTAATTAACTTAATAGGCTTAATTATTTAAATTTTATGGCCCAATAAACTTGTAGCAGCTACTGAGCATTTGAGATAGCATTGGTGTCTAGATCATCATGGTCCACTTAGTTCCTTTTTGTAAGATTCCTCCAGTGTCAGCCTCCAAACCTAAGTCACCTATCTACAAGCTGCACGTTTGAGACAAGGACTCTGTTAAAAATTATTTGATATTGCACAATTTCAACATACAGATAGATGTTCAGTGAATGAGGACAACTGAATTATCTCTCTAACCATATAAAGCACATGTTTACGTCCACCTCGAGGCACTCCAAATGGGAAATGACATTCTCCATGGAAAGAAAGCACTCAGATATATACATTAACCCAGGAAGATCGGTTCTTGAAGCAGAACATGGACTCTGAACCTTATAGAATAAAGACTTAGCTCCCCACTCACCCCTGTGGTTTTTTATTATTGTTTTGTTTGATTTTGGTTTGGTTTTTTGAGACAGGGTTTCACTTGTAACAGCACTGGCCAGCCTAGAACTAGCTCTGTAGGCCAGGATGGCTTCAAACTCATAAAGATCTGCCTGTCTCTGCCTCCCAAGTGCTGGGATTAAAGGTGTGCACCACCACTTCCCAGCACCCTGTGTGTTTATCCATACAGCTTTGGTGCCCCTCACTCCTTTGAACACTGGGGGATTTGACTAAATGAAGCAACATTATCTTCTCCAGGTTTATGGCTCAGTCATTTAGACTCAACTCCTTGAACTCCCCGGAGTTTGTGATGCTTCCGAGCCCTGGGTGAGCAGTGCTGAAGTCGACAGGAGCTGAGGCAACAGCACAGTCAGGAAGGCAACTGAAGCCTGCAGAGAAGGATGCTGCTGGGGGAGGGAGTACGACATGAAACCAAGAAAGGCAATCAAGAGACCAGAGAAGGCAGCATTGTTACTGTAAACAAAGCTGTGTGCAGGAGCTTGTCAGGAAGATTACTAAGAACCTCCCAAGACATAGTCGTTGATAAGCCAGGAGCAGGGAGTTGCTAGTGAGATAACTGTGTGTGTCTCTAAAAATGACTCAGCTGGCATTAGTCATTCTATCAGAGGATCATGGCAATTCTCCAAGTGATTGGTAACCCACGATTATGCCTAGGCTGTTGGCTTAGATAACCACGCAGATAAAGGGATCTATTCCAGAATATTAGAAATATTGAAGAATATATGGGTTTGGGATCAAAAAAATGGTGTCCTCAAGATGGGAACCATGTTTTTGAGACCTCTACGACATTGTCCAAGTGGTGGAATATAACTTGAAATTATGGATTTGGGAGATCACAACTAGAGACAGCTAGACATGATACAGTGATGGCTCATCCCAATTATCAACTTGACTAGATTTGACATCACCATGGAGACACACTTCTTAGAAGTATCTGTATCGGTATTTACAAAGAGGCTTAACTGAGTATGGAAGACCTACCCTGGATGTGGGTGGTACCATCCATGGGCTAGAGTCTTAGACTGAATAAAAATGGAAAAAGGAGACGTTGCATGAGTTCTGCATTCCTCACTCATTGCTTTCTCATCATCAAGATGTGAGAAGACCCACCCTTCCACCACTGTGAACTCCCCCATGCTTTACCACCAGGGCTAGACTGTCAAACCATTTCTCTGTCAGGCATTTCGTCAGAGCCTGAGAGAAGTCACCACTGCAAAGGCAATGGTTATTAAGAACAGGGTATAGAAATGCCATTTCCTTGTGGTGTTACCCTGGGCGAGTTGCTTCTCTCCATTGCAACTTTATGCTTATTCAGTGGGGTAGTTTCTACCTAATGGAGTCATTATGAGGATTAAACGTGGCACTACTTGTGAAATGCTTTAAAAGTGCACGGCACTCTCAATAAATATTGCTACTAAAGATGCTAATTTGCTACCGAATGAGGATCAAAACCTATTCTCTCTGGGTTTCATTCAGTGTCGTATGACATCAGTGCATTCAGAACCTTTAACCATTCAAGGCATGAGCTCCTTACCTAGGAAGTGAGAACAATGGCACACCACGACTGACTGTTACAGTATTTGTAAAGTACTTAGAACAGTGTCTGGTGTTGGAAATTCTGTGGAAGGTTTGTAGTACTAACAACAATAATAATTTTTTTTCTGGACTCTCCTGTCTGGTAAAACAAAAGTACTTCCTATGAAAACTAGCTCTCCCATCTCTCTGAGCTGAGCCTGGGAGGGGGAGGAAGTCAGCAGGGAGTACCTGAAGTGCACTGACCCAGGAAGTGAAGATCCGGCGCTCTGCTGTAGCTGAGTGGAGCTGAGTCACTCCTGTTCTTTGGAAGGGCACCTGGGCTTGGAAGGCAAGGGGTAGAGATTTCAAATCTTTCAGACATGCAGATCTCCACTGACAGTGGCCATATCTGGCACAAACTGAAGCATACTCTCAAAATAAATAAATGTCTCTCTGCAAGGAATCTTGGAAGATAGGAACATGAGGGAAATCTGGCTAGGAGACAGAAAAGGCACAGGCTTCTTTCTCCATCCCCTCTGGACCCCTGGGATTTGCTTATGGTCATTTACATAGTTGAGAGTCTCTGGGGTTTGGATTGTTTTCTTATTTCAGAATCGAACACAGCAGGGAACAAGGTTGATGCTTCTATTCCTATTTTCATCTGAGAGAACGGAGCACAGGGTTTTGGCTCTCCCCCCTGCCCTCGCTCCCCACATTGCTGAGATGATTCAATGCCTCATAAGAGAAGTAATTTTGAGATAATGACACAAGGCAGCAATTAAAAAATATTGCTTGTTTCAGGGCCTATAAATTGGCTGTTGGTAATTGAGGACAGAATGTGTTTTCTAATCCACTGAAATCATATCTTATTGCAAGCTGGTGTGGTAATTACTGTATTTGTACAGTACCGAGGAGCCCCAGCCCGAGTTTGACAGGGAGTTGATTAAATCACCCAGGTGTAATTGAAGGCTTTGATTGCATTGCCTCGGAGCTGATCAGTTTTAGTAATAGCCTGGTTTTCTTCTGTCGTGTGCTCTTAGAACCATCAGTAGGGGTACCATCCTCCCCCCTCAGCTCCCTCTCAGCCCTGCTGCATTCCTGTGGAGAGAGAAAACCAAGACAGCTTCTTAGTGCAGAGAAAACCAAAGCTAGCAGACAGCAGATCCCTCACTGCGGACCTGGATGACATCATCCAACAAAAGCAACCTGTTTTTCTCGCTGCCTGCTTTGTTTCTTCAGAGGAAGAGGGCTCCGATGTCTGTGGCAGCCATGGATGCATTATGTCCAGGAGAGACAGGAAAAGGAATTAGACTTCTTATTTGCCCATCAGATGACTGCAAAATGTTTTTTTTTTTTTAAAGTAGTTTTCAAGAGAAGAAATTTTAACTTACCTATCTTAAATGCATTTTGTTGGTCAGGTTTTGAGGGAGACTCTGCGATTCTATGTGGAGAAGAACGTTGGTGTTTATGATGGTCAGGAGTAACTGTAAGCTTCTTGAGCTTATGAGTCACCTGCTGCCAGGAGAGAATACTCCAGTTTGGAGGATACAGCAGCAGCCCAATACAAGTAATGTCAATACATAGCTATGTGGCTGCCATGCCTGGGGCCTACCAGAAGTAATGACTAATTACGAAGGTGGTGACTAATCATTCTCATTGCTGAATTCGTAAGTGGAAGAATAACTGAGCTCATGGAAGAAACAGGACGGAGATATGGGGCGTTCCAGAAGGCTCCTGAGGTGGGACTACGAGTCCGTGCTATTTGTACAACTGCAGTGATGTCCCAGGTAACCGTAAAGTGGTGGAGACTGCATTCAGGATGGCAGCAGCAGCACGTGTTTCTCGGCATACAGCTCTGACACAGACGCTGAAAGGATTGTCACTTTTTAAAGCTCAGTCTCCGTCAAATGAGCAGAAGTGAGCTGTGGCGATTTTTATTATTACAGAATTAAAGAGACAAGAGACATAAAACAGCATCAACTTAGCATCTTGACCTGAAATGGAAGCTGATCCTATAGTTCTGCATCTGATTTGCAAGAAGTGATAGTACTCAGTGATATTTGCATGAAGTGATAGTACTCAGTGATATTTACTATGCAAGAAAATTCGAGAGAAAATGTTACATAAATTTAGTAAAATGTGAAGGAATTGCAAACATCTTTTTAATCTTCTTAAGAGATGCCAAAGGAGAAAATGCATGATATTACTTATATGGGTCTTCTATTTATCAGCATTAATTTAATAAATGACAATCTTTAGCTGTCAATGAGAGGCTAGCTGGAACAAAAAACTTGACATTCAGCCTATCTGTGTTTAAACACAGAAGAGGTACAGAAATCTTTTTATAGTCTCACGACATTCAGCCCTGAATCCCCACATGTTAAACACATCACATGTGAATTAGACAGAGAGATGCCACTGTTGGAGGGGCATGTTGGGAAACTGACTTAAACAGACAGGGGCTGGCAAGATGCCTCCACAGTTGGTAGCGAATGCTGCTTTTGCAGAGGACCCAAGTTCATTTCCTAGCACCCATGTCAGGTAGCCCAGAACCACCTACAACTCCAGCACCAAGGGATCCAACACCCTTTTCTGGCCTCTGAGGAGACACACACACACACACACACACACACACACACACACACACACCTGTAAGCACATACCCATACACATACATGATTAAAAATAATAAAATAACAGCAGATAGACAACCTCAATTCCATGACATGGCTTTCTGTGACAAACCATGAGAATCAAGTCACAGGAAAGTGAACAAATCATTTGCTCCTTTTGGAAACAGATTCAGATGGGAAGCCTCTCTGCCCTAAGGTAGTGTCAAGTAAGCAGTAACAGACCTTGAAATTGATTCCCCACCTCCACATCCCATGAGTTTCCATGGTATCACTTCATAAGCAGCCCTCAATCTCTGTTACTTTTTCTAAATAGTTTTTCAGCTCGCCTCTCCTACTCCACAGTTCACCTCCCTCTATTGCTACTTTTGACATGTATAATCATCTCCTAATTTTCAAAATCTGTTTGGGATACACTCTTTGGTTCACCTGTGTGCTGCTCATAATCTACCATCTGCTACAACATCCTCATGAGAAAACACAGGAATGGAAGTTGTGTAACAATTTCCTCCATATATTACATCCTGCAGAGAAACACCAATAAGACTCAGGAATTAAGCAACTCAGAAGCCTCAGGAAGTCCCTAAAACTGAGCAGATATACTAGGTCCCTCCCTCTAGCATTTGTATGCAGCAAAGACTAGGGAGAGACTCTTCCAGACCAACTGAGCTACCTGGAAGAGTCAGAGACCAGCCAAACAGTCTGAAAGAAAAGAAAAAAAAAAAAAAAAAAGACCTGTGGAGCTTCCTGGAAAACTCTCAGATCAGCTGAGCTGCCTAGAATAGACAGAGACAAGACAAGCATCTGGAAGAGACAGAGGCCACACAAACTGCCTGAAAGACACAGAGAGCAGCAGAGCTGCCTGGAAGAAAATTCTCTCCCCTACTGAATTGCCTGCACGTTGTACAGTGAGTTCCAGGGGCCCTGCTTTGGTGACCTGTCACCCATGCTAGTCTGGGCTCTTGGGGATCAGCTGTCTTTGAGTCATCTCTGCCCCAGTACATGACCTTTCTCCTACATTCCTGTAACCCAGACAAAGCCCACTGGTTCACCAGGTCAGCTTTGGTTTGCCATTGGTTCCCTCTCTTCGGTTAACAGACACTCGGCCGTATTTTCCCAGGGACAGTGTCACGTGAGACTTTCCAGTGACAGGAGTGTCGTCCAGAATCTTATACATAGTGAAATTGCATTTCACAATGAAAAGGAAATGGACATTTTCTCAGATAAAGGAAACCTAAGGGAGTATGTTATCACAGATCTATTCGAGTAAATGGCTAAATTTAAATTAAAGGGGGTTATGTTTCCCTCCTGCTCCAAGTCTGCACTGGATTCTACTCACACCCTAAATACATGGATGTCACAGGGACTCTGTGAAATGGAGCCAGAGCTCCTTACCTGAGCTGGAATGAAGCTTCAGTAGAGGGCAGCTATGTGTGCTTTTAGGTGGTGGGGTACCAATTCCTAGAAGGAGGAGAGAACATGTACTGGGGGACAGGGTGGCTCATACTTCATGTTTCTCCATGATTCCCCTAGGATATAGAGCCCCAGCTTCCACCTCAGGAGCTTATCTGGTCCTGGAGTGTGAACAGGAACCAACCCACGTGAGGGGGTCAGTCACTGGACATGAGTGGGATCAGTTACTTAGTCAACTGTCACTACTCTGGTTATGACTGACTTCGAAAGGCAAGCGTAGAAGGAGCAACCACCCGAAGGTCCGTGTGAAGAGCACATCCCCCACATATATCGCAATTCCTCCGTTCCCCTGAGGCCTCCTTCTTGTAAAATTTGAAGGCTGATATTTTTCTATGTTCCAGCTCTGGAGACCACAAAGTTGAATCAAACAGGGAAGGGTCAGGCGGTCGAAAGAACACTACAAGAACAAAATGAACATCGGGATTAGGAGGGCTCTCTGTCTCAGCATCTGCCCCCCTGAGCCTAATCAGTGTCGTAACTGACCTGAGATCCTTCTGATTCAGCCTCTCACGCTACCCTGTGACCCTAGCAGGATCCTGCCAGCTGTTTAGTAAGGGATGCTTTTGTTCTGGAAACCTCAAGGACAAATCAACCAGACACTGAAAAGCAGCCCCAGATCCTCACCACTCTAAACAGAAGATAAGATGTCTTCTTTTAGACAAACCAGACTCAATCACTATGTTATTGTATCAACAGTAAATACCATGTTATGCCAACGGGAAACATGTCATTCTTGTTTACTTAATCTCTCCAGTTCGCACAGATTTCAGATAAAGTTAAACAGATGTCTTTTAGCCCCATTTTTTTTCTTATAGACTTTCAAAAAATCCATTTATACTTTGGAAGGCATTTGCTGAGCTCGCTCTCTCTCCCTCTCTCCCTCTCTCCCTCACTCCCTCACTCCGTCTGTCTTTCTCCATTCTCACTAGGCTGGCTTGGGTTTCAGACTATGTAGACAAAGTTAGCCTTGAAAGCCTGGGCAATCCTCCTGTCTCAGCCTCTCAAGTGCTGGGATTATAAGAGTGAGCCACCACATTTTGGCTTTGACTCACTCCATGGGCTTCCTCTTTCATCTCCCCCAAAGATCATGCTTTATAAATAATGAAATGTCCACAGATTCTTACAGAGTACTGCTGGCTACACAATAATATATCATGAACTATTATATAATAAAGTGAAGCTTTTACATTTTACAAATAACTTTTCACCTTCATTACCCAGAAAATTCACAGCCTCATGAGGAAGTAATTTTTATTTTCAACATTTTATAGATGAAGACACTAGAACTTAGAGACCCACCTAAAATGACACCATGAAGATCCACGTTCAGGCTCCCTGACTCCAGTTCCGATGTGTAACTTTCCTCCTTGGCGGATGACGGTGGCTGTGCTGAGGAGAGTGCTGGCCTTGGGTTCCATTCCCAGCACTGCGTAAACTGGGGCTTGATGGTGCACACGGGTGATCTCAGCCCTTGGAAGGTGGAAGCAGGAAGATCAAAGTCATCCTCTGCTATAAAGAGAATTTGAGGCCAGCAGTGTGCTACAGTGAGTTACAGAAGACCCTGTCTCTGTCTCTCTGTCTCTCTGTGTGTGTCTCTCTCTCTCTTTTACAGAGAGAGAGAGAGAGAGTCAAGGTTGATCATGAACATGAGCTATTGGTAACCATGCCAACTACATTGATAATAAAAGGGCTTCCAAGTCAGTTCAGGGACTTTTGAAGGTAATGTTACTGGAGCATTCAAACACAATGATGTCTGTGAGGTATGCCAGCAGGGGGGAGCTAGGGAGAAGACCTGTGTGCTCTTTCAGAGCTTCCTAGGCCTATACAGCCAGCCAGTCAACCAGAAGGCCACACCTGTTCTTAATGCAGGTCTCCAATTTGGCTATTTAAATTTCCACCATGACTAAGCTGTTATGTATACTTAGGCTTCAAAACTACAGAAGCCTGGTGACTGGTGTGGGTAGTCACCGCACAGGTAAAGGTGAAGAGGCCCTGGCACCAGGCTGAGATGGAATGGAGACTGTTGCTGTGGAATCTGAAGTCCTCCTCTCCTAGTGCTCTTGACTCTCTCTGCAGCCCACTGGCCAGCAGGAAGCAAAGCACTAACATGGTCAATGTGGTTAAGGAGTCTTCTAGGAAGGCATGGCTGCTTTAGAGAGACACCTCTGTCCCTGCCAGGCATAGTCACAGAGTAATGTCAGGAGACGGGAGGTAGGGGAACCCTCACAGAGAAGGACTTTTGTATTCTAGGAAGACATTTTTCCTATGGAGTGCTCCTTTGTAGAGGAGAGGTGAGCTCTTCAAAGGCGATCAGGATGTCTCCCTTAACATTGTTCTGTTTGTTAATCAGTTTTCCAGAGTGGCCTACATGTCAGACTGTACTAAATGACAGGGGTGCAGTGGTGAATTAAATACCAGACCTGGACCCAACTATTCCTTTGGTCCCTGGGAGAGTGGAAAGGGAATAAAGTTTAGGCACAGTGATGGTTTGAAAGAGAACAGGAGATGCAGATAAAAATTTCTGGGAGCTTTGATTGAAAGTAGCCATGGTGAGAGGGTGAGTGGTGTACCAGCCAATCCTTCCACTAAAAAACCAAAGCAACCATGGAAAGGCCTGAGGTGGGCCAGAAAGACATCCAAAGCCACTCTAGGCTCACATGCCAGCCGAGGAAGGATAGGAGGTGTGGTGGTATTCTAATTGTACTGAATGTATTTTTTTATGTTAAAATAAAGTTGCCGGGGCAGAGTAAGAGCATAGAGTGTGGGTGGTGGCACAGTTTAATATAGATCTTTGTGTTCAGGGAACAGCAGCATGGAGACATATGCTTTAAGACCTAGGGACATTAGACAGTGACGAGCAGTCAGTGTTTAAAAAAAAAAAAAAAAATAAAAAAAATAAAAATATAGTCTTTTCGAGTGACCCAGGCGGGGTGAGATTTTTCTGACTTGATCTCGTTTTTTTTTTTTTTTTTTTTTTTTGATGTTGTTACATCTCAAGGGGCTGGAGAGACAATGAGACTGGCTGCGGGTCTGCTGTTTTCTGCCATCTCAAGGATGCCTGGGAAGGTCAGGGAGAGATGGTTTTTATCTGACAGGAATGGATGGTATTTGGAAGTACTGTGGACATTGCTGAGTCAGACTGGGATTAAATCAAATTACACATTCCACCAATTAAGCCTCTTACTCACCAGGAAGTGGGAGCACAGGAAGAGAGAGGGCAGATGAGTTGAAAGATGCTTGTTTATTCTCTGCATATCTATCTCCGACAAAAATTTGCTATGATTTCAAGATTTTGTGAATGTATAGAAGGCACCTTTGGATTCCTGTTCATATCCTTTCAGCCTTTACTGGCGGTTATAGGCAGACTGCCTAGGCATGTGGTTAACTTCCCAAGTCTCTTGGCTAGTATGCCAACAGCCAAAGAAATGTGCCCTTCCTGAAAGTAGATGGGACGAGCCATGGCGAACAGCCAGTGAGGAACTGAAGCTGGTGGGTAGTTCTCCAGCTTTCTTTCCTCCTCAGAGGACAGATCTGAGGTGTGGTCTTAAGGATTCCATGAAAATTCAGTCCTCAGCCCTGTGTTTCTGCATCTTCTTGCTATGACAGAGCCCCCCACTCCTTGCCCTCTGAAAAGGCTGCTCTGCCATCAGAGAATTCATGCCTGGTACCCGGCATCCCGCAAACCCTGTAACTGATGCTACCCACAGCTCTGCACACCAGAATGTGTGACCACACCACTACTTGCCCTTCTCAAAGGCTCCGATGCAATTTTCCTTGCACCTAAATAGTCTCCTGGAGCTGTGGGGTTGCACCAGGGGCTCAGCAGAGGGCTTACCCACAAAGCTGGACCTTTCAAAGCAGGAAACAGTACTTAAGTAGGCCTGACCCAAACCCCTGAAAATGACCAAGTGACAGTTTTCCTGAATCTTCATATGGCTTATCTTCTCTACACCTCACATGTCTTACAAGTCCTGAGCAAATCAGGTGCCCTTGCTGTCCTGTGTGAACAGTATTAGGCCATTCCACCAATGGTCCTATAACGGACAGTCAGGCTGTATGTACATTTGCCTAATGAATATGGCCTAACAGGAGAGTGGTCACCACTCTGCCAGCAAAACGTGCAGACTCCAACCACATGTTCTGAGTGGTGTGGTCAGCTCTGCATAAACTCAGTCATTCTAATCCTCGATTCTAATTGGAATGGAAAACAACACACTTGTCAGGTCAGTGTTATCAGATTGTGGCCATAAAGGTTTATCTGTACTCTCTGGCTACAGCGTACCTTTGCTACAGCAGCTAAAATTTGAGTTATTACTTGGCTGTGTCCCCAGTGAGTTGGACACAGCAAGGAAAGGACAGATCACTTCTTCTCTTAGGACCTGCCTGGTTTCTACAGGAGTAAGACTAGTAAATTGCTCAGTTACTAATTACTGACACTACTTCTGTGTCCTGTAGGTTTTTATGAGCTGTGCCAACCCTTGGCATGTCCCAGAGATTGGAATGTTTGAACTTACTAACTTGGAGGCAGTTTCAGAGGTATCTGCTCACAAGTCCTACTGTAATAAATCTTGTATGATAAGCCAAGGATATAAGTATGTTGGTCTCCATTATCCATTCTAGAATTGAGGAGTTATTTACTGGGTCAGTTCCTTAGCTCACTGATCCTCCTGGGGAGTATATTTTACCCAGAACTCCACATTACCTGTTATTGTTTGTTTTTGCTCTTTTGGGGGGCCAGCCACCTGACTCCCAAATAAGTCACACATGGAGTCTTTTTCTTACTTATAAATGCCAGGCCTTAGCTTGACTTGCTTCTTGCCAATTTTCCTTAACTTAACCCATCTGTCTTTTGCTTCTGGGCTTTTCCTATTCTCTTACTTCTGTAAATCTTACTCTTACTCCATGACTTGCTGTGTAGCTGGGTGGATGGCCCCCGGCATCCTCCTCCTTCTCTGGCTACCTTCTTTTTTCCTCCCAGATTTCTCCTTCTATATATTCTCTCTCCTGCCAGCCCCACCTATTCTTTCGCCTGCCTTGCTATTAGCCGGTCAGTTCTATATTAGACCATCAGGTGCTTTAGACGGGCAAAATAACACAGCTTCACAAAGTTAAACAAAAGTAACACACTTTAAAATAATGTTCTACAACATTACCTGAGTTCTATAGGAAAGGCCATGATATGCTGTGAGTCTTCAGCCGAAGCTTCCTTCAGACCCTGCATTCACACCCCTCAAAATGTCGATGTATCCTAATTTCTACAAGATACAACCACATAATAATTTCTAGAAGGACATTTTGGGGAGCTCAAAGAGTCTGTCTTTGCTATGGGTTCATAGAGCTTTGCCTCCTGGGTATTTGTCTCTGCTCTGGACTGGTGACACAGTTGGAATGACTGGCCTGGGACAATCCCTTGCTTTTTGGTCCATTTCTTCCGCTGAGTTGTGGATGCTTAGCTCACCTTCTATCAACTTCTATCCATCTTCTTCTGAGGACACCATGCTTTTTTAGCCAGTTCTGTTGTGTGTCAAACCACTTTATCCATCATCAAGATTATGGCAAAGCGGTGGTGGTTTGTCAAACCTGCCCTTTATTTGGGGACCACATCTTTCTCTGTCTGTCAAAGCTCCACAGCTGCCTCTCCTGCTGTCACCTCCCGCAAGTGCTGGTGGCCTAGTGGCTTGCATATTCTCCTGGCTCTGCCCCTGCTTCTGTGATGCATCCTCTTGTGGTGGGTCTTCTGGCCTCACAAAAATGTATTCCTTGCCCCCTTGTCCTGTCTTCCACTCTAGCGAAGAGACCCAGGCTCTTCTCCATCCCGCATTGGTTAGTTCTTCTGCAAGTGTCTAAGAGCCACCCTCAAAGCACATTTTCACATCTTCTGGGCTTCTCATCAGAATGTCAAATCTTATGTTACAAGAGAGTAACCCCAGATCAGTGAAGCCTTGTCCATCCAGCCTTACCCACATCTCAGCCCTTCTGGGTAAGGACTTTGAAAGTCTCCTCCCAATGCTTTGCTCCTGGGACACATGTCAGCTGCTCAGTGAATTTTTTAGGCATGGAATTTTGTCCATCTTTATCAGGCTCAGAAAACTCCTGGTGGACTATGATAGAGTTTATCCCCAGTTACCAGCCAGTACCAGAGCCAGGCAGATTCTGGAAAGACATCAGTTGCCTTTTAGGCTTCTTCGGTATTCTCCAACAGAGTGAAAGTCATCCACAGGGATCTTCAGAGACAATGCCTTCAGGAATATTCACCCATTTCCCAAATACATGTCTTAGGATCCCAAAGTTGTCCTAAATTTATACCAAGATTCTAACTTTAAACTGACAAGTCTGCTCTTGCTTAGCATTCAGTGACCTTGAGCTGTGTCTGTTCTGGGCCTTCAATGTGTTCACCAGCTGTGAGTGCTTTTCCACTGAAGGAGATAGATGTTTCCTTAACCTTAACTACTTGTTGTCAGTGACCCACAAAAGCGTTATCCATCATCAAGTTATCAGTACAAGTTAGCAGAACCCAGACAATTCTGCAGACCATAAAGAATGCTTCTCTCCAAAGTTTTCAAATACCTGAATCATTACACTGCTTGTGAAGTGACCTCTTTATGTCTATGAGGACATGATCCCATTACCACTGGAGAAATTGTTGGCAAACAATCTATATTTGTGCTAGATACATCCATGTCTACCTGTCACTCTGAACAGCACTCTCTTCTCCTGACCAATGACAAGCATGCCAATCCCAAATTCCTATTTTGCTTTTCTGAGAACTCTCTTGACAGCCTATGTTCATTAGGTCCTTCAGGAAGTAGACATGAAGATAAGTCAAACTTGTAAGAGATTTATTGGGGGAAACAACCATGAAGAAAGAGCTTGCATTTATTTAAAAGTTATAATTCTGATAAATAATTTCCCTACCAGTGACTGGACTCAAAAAGGAATTAAGGTAAGCAATTCCTGTGGTATGTTGGTCTTCTCTGAGCCATGGCTTTCTCTCAGATTCTTCATTATTGAGGTCTAAATTTTCTGAGAACAAGCCAAGGAAATTGTAAGGAAATGTCCTTCTTGTTCTTTTTACAATCAAATGCCATTACCAGCAGGATGTAACATCTGGCAGATGGATGTGTTTCACTTCGCAGAATTTGAAAAACTGAAATATGTACACCATACCATTGATACTTATTCAGGATTTCAATGGGCAACTGCTTTGAGTTCTGAAAAAGTTGATTCTGTAATGACATATTTACTAGAAGTTATGGCCATCATGGGTATACCTGCACAAATCAAAACTGACAATGCTCCAGCATATGTCTGTGTTAAAATGAAACAGTTTTTTGCTTATTACAATATAAAGCATATTACAGGTATACCACATAATCTTACAGGCCAAGCAGTTATAGAAAGATCAAACAGAACTCTAAAGGATATGCTAAATAAACAGAAAGGGGTAACAAAAACCCCCAGAAATAGACTGCATAATGTTCTATTAACTTTGAATTTTCTCAGTGCTAATGAGAAAGGAACAACAGCTGCAGAGAGACATTGGATGATAGAAAAACTACCGAATTAAATCAGCCTATATACTTTAAGGATGTGCTGACCTCAGAATGGAAACCAAGATATGTGTTATGTTGGGGACAAGGTTTTGCTTTTGTTTCTACAGGAGAAGATAAGCTGTGGGTACCATCAAAATTGATAAAGGTTCGATTTGAACAAGAGAAACCTCTTAATTAGAAGAGTTCATCAGCCAGCATGACCATCCGATTTAAACTAACTTATACCATTAATACATGCCTTTTCATTTAATCAGATATAACTTGCCAAAAGGGAACCTCTCCAAAGTTAGTCTTGGGGAAAGGTTTTTTTTTTCTTTTAGGAGAATGAAAGCTAAGGAATCTGAAGAACACTGGACAAATGAGACATCTGAAGAAAAAGGACAAATCATCTAGAAAAAAAAATGTCCCAAGAAAAAGAGTAAAATGGCCTATTGGTATATCATCTATAAAATTTCATAAGTCTTCCTAAATGTTGTTTCTTCTCTTCTCTAAAGACATTTAACACTAATGGTCTTCTTGTAATCCCAGTTCAATTAAAAATTAAAGCTGGCTTTGGAGTTGGAGAATGGCTCTCTCCTTCTTTAAACCCAAGCATGTTGTTAAAAGGAAAATGCAAACTCCTATGGTGATATTTTATTTGTACTGAAATGTGATTTTATTTGTATGTTAATAAATAAAGTTGCCTGGGGGTCAGAGCTAATAGCAAGCCATAGCAGAGCTGGGTGTTCATGGCGCATGCCTTTAATCCCAGCACTTGGTAGGCAGATCTAGGTAGATCTCTGTGTGGTCAAGGATACAGCCAGCATTGGAGACACACGCCTTTAATCTCAATACCATAAAAGACCTGGAGGGCTGTACATACAGGCAGTGATGAGGCAGTCATGTGGTTGGGTTTACAACCAATGAGAAGGCAGAACAGAAAGTCTATATAAAGACAAACAGACAGGAAGTAGGTCTCTTTCGGAGAGGTCTCTTGGCTGAAGAGGCTAGCTGCAGCAGGTGGGTAAGGCTCTTAGCTCTGATCTCTTGGCTTTCTTCTTTGCATTGGTTCTGTGTTTCTTGTTTAATAAGACGTTTGGTTACATCTACAAACTCCTTGTATTATTCCAGAAGAAAGAGCCATCTGATATGGGACAGGAGAAAACAAACAAACAAACAAAAAAATTAAGGAACTATTCTATTACTACTAATCTCAATTCTTTGATTCTATTCTGATCTTTTAAACTTTTCTTAAAGTATGAATTTTATATAAAAATTTACAAGATTAATGTATATATATATATATATATATATTATATATATATATATATTTTAAACTTTGTTAAGATATTAATGGTCATATAGAGTACTAATTCTAGAACAAAGGCTTCAATTACCTGCCTATACATGTCTTTGTGTTCGAGTCTCTATCAGTTTTCTGCAGGAAAGCACGACCAGGCCTAACATCAAATTTGAAGCCTCCAGGAAGAAGATGGGGCCCCACTACAACAACAACAATTGTACATGGACAATAATAATACCACTAAGCTGACAAACATCATCTACAGATCAGCTTTGAACTACAAACTGCTCAGAGCAATTTTGAGATGGCTAGCTGAGATGATCCAGTTTCACAGAATAACAACTTGAAATAAGCCCTGAACTTTGGCATTATGCACAGACTGGACAACAAAGGATATAGCTACCTTCCCTAGAACTTGACAATTAACCTAAAAATTTTCTTTTCAGAATAAAGATGCCTTTGCCCATATCCAGCAAGAAGCAATTTTAAGAACACGACACCCACATTTCCAAAAGGCGGTGTGAGGCAGGTGGTTTTTGGTCTTTTTAATGGGTTTGGGGTCTGGGGTAATTTTCATTGTTTAGGAGGGCTGGTTACAAGTTGTTGTTAAGGGTTAGGAAAAGGGCTAAGCAAAGGAGATTAGATTTAAGGTTCTAGAGAGTAGATTATTGAATCTACTCTGAAAAGTAAAGAGAAGATATAGATACAATATAGATAAAAAGATAGATTATTTAATCTACTTTTAAAAGACAATGACTAGTTTTAAATACTTTACATTGGATTGGATTTTTGTATATTGTATATAAATTATATATATATATTGAGATTGATATTGTTAGAAAATGCCATACATATATTTCTAATCTTGTTCAAGATATTGTACTTATGCAGTTCATTTAACAATGTAATGCAATTTGCTAATCCTTGAATGTTATATTACCAACTATTAGAATATAAAGAAATGAAAGTTAATCGAACTGGTAGTCATATTAGGTATAATTTAAAGATCGAGCAGATATATTTTAGATAGACAGGTCATCTTCAAACCCTTCAGAGATCTACAGAATATGGGATTTAAAATGTTTTAATAACTTAGAATTTTTTTTCTTTTCTTATGACTATGAGACATGTCGGCTCCTGGCAGTACCAATCTACTTCAGAGAAAATATGGGCATTGAAGAAACTGCAATTGGAGTTAACTTTCATTGTGGCAAAAGTTAGCCACTGGACAACAAAGTGTCCTTGATTTGACTGCTGACAAACAGGACAAAATGGACAGACAGGACACGAAACAAAGGACTACTGATTCTTGCCAAGACAAGTGTGGTTGTGGCTTTAGCAATAGGCATCCTCAGAGGTCAGGACAATATGGCACCATCGCTGAAGTGGCCTTTGCAATCCAGAAAAGGTACAGTGCCCCTTTCTTCGAAGGCAGCTGAACTGGCAGTGGACTGGTGGCTTCTGGTATGCAGTGGAACAGAAGCTGAAACAGTTATTCTTGAAAGAGTAACTAGGTTGATGGAGCCTAACCGCTCAATGGTAAACTGGCATTTAATAAAAGAGATGAAGCCACACACAAGCCAAGAAGAATGGACAGCTGAATTAAAAAAACATCAACAATTTCCAGAATTTAAAATCCTGAATCATGACATGACACTAGTGGAATTCAGGTGTTTCTGGTACATGGACTGCTCTCACCCAATGTGAGGTTGAACTGTTGACCTTGTGTACATCCTACTTCACAAATGAGTCTGGCAGATACGCTAAGCCTATAGGCTGAAGATGATGCCCCTAACGCTGTGGAGAAACCTCGGGTGACTGTCTAGGCAGCTGGCTGTTTCTGTCAACTCACAAATTTTTTGGAAGTTGCTTGAGTGCACTTCCTGTTTTGTTTTGTTTTGGTTTTAGGTAATATTATTTCCTTCTTGGGTCTCTGAGGGAGTTGAAGATTAGATAGTTATAGTCATAGTTATAGTTAAAAATTAGTAGTTATAGTTTTTCTTGTTAAGAATTTTAGAAAAGAAATTCACTAAAGAGATGTAAGTGTATAAATTTGAAAGACTTATAAGATAGTTCTGTTAGTAATATAAGTTAGGATAGAAAGTGAATCGGGTACATTTTGGACTTACCAAAATAGGATAGATAATGGAATATTTTCTCTGAGCTTGTAAAATGCAAATGGACTAGACATTGTTTAGTTATTTATTGCTTGTATATATTGTATATAGTTATTGTACTTATTGTTTACAGTTTTCTTATGTTAGTTATAACTTTTTTCCTTTTTTCTTTTTATTAGAAGAGAAGGGAGAAATATGGTGGGATATTTTATTTGTGCTGATTTTATTTGTATGTTAATAAATAAAGTTGCCTGGGGATCAGAGCTAAGAGCAAGCCATTTAGCAGGAATCAGTGGTGGTGGCACACACCCTTAATCTGATCACATGGCAGGCAGAGTCTCTGTGTGGTCAAGGACACAGCCAGCAAGGAGACACACGCCTTTAATCCCAGTACCAACCTTAGAGACCTGGAGGTCTGTATAGACAGGCAGTGACGAGAAAGTCATGTGGTTGGGTTTAGAACCAAGCAGAAGGCAGAACAGAAAGGCAATAAAAAGACAGGACACAGGAGAAGATCTCTCTCTTTCAGGGGAAGGACAGCAGCGAGTGGTAAGATATGGTGGTCTTAGCTCTTGGCTACTGCTCTGATCTCTGGGCTTTTAGCTCCTTATTTGGCTCTATGTTTCTTATTTAATAAGACCATTTAGAATTACATCTACAAATGCACCATAGTCTGAGAATCACACCTCCTAACTCTCTATTTTTTAATTTAAAAATGTATGTATAATGTATTCACATGTACGTGTTTGTGTATGTGCATGTGTACATACATACATACATACATACATATGGGAGTTGGAAGTTGATGTCAGGTGTCCTCCATGGTCACTTGCATCTTATTTTTTGAGGTATTCTTGCACCAAGTCTGGGGTTCACCAATTCTGCTAGACTGGTGGCCAGCAAGTTCCAGGGACCTCCCTGTCTCTGTTCCCCAGAACTAGGATTATAAACATACTCTACCATGCCTAACAATAATCTGACCAAGAGACCCAAACTCAGTCCCATTTCTTGGACAACAAACATTTTACTGGCTGAGACACCTCCCCAGCCTTCCTCCCCACTGTCTTTCACAGGAATGAGGTTCGGAATGGAACTAGCCAGCTGGCCCCACATCTTCAAGCTCCCTCCTCTTTTTCCTTTGCAAGTACTTGGTCCACTAAATTTTGCATATCTAACATTTTCCAGGAATGTGTTTTTTTGTTGGCCAGAATTAATGAAGTCCTTCTGGAAGCACCAGCTGCCCTTCTGGTCATTTATTTGTTGGCCATCAGTTGGTTGTTTTGCCTTCCCTGCCCAGCCATCCAACTCTCTTACAATAATCTTCTCGAACCCTTGCGCTTGCCCTGCAGTGTGTTCCTGAGGAGGCAGAGATGACCAATGTTTTGTGCTCAAGCATTGAGCTACACTGGGAAGAGGTGTGGTTCTGTTTGAGGCAGTTCTCTGGAGCCGAAAGAATGCTCAGACATCTCATGGTTGTCTTTGGACTGCATACTAAGGGCGGTGAGACTTTAATTGAAGAACAAAAGCCTCAAATTCTCAAGCATGTGTTACATAAAAGCTTAATGCTAACCCATGCAATGTCCACTGGGGCTTCCTCTGCTCTTCGTAGCTTCCCTCTTTCTCCAATTCCCTTTGACAAGCCTCCATGATGGCTTGATCTCACTTTTAGTCAGACTGCTAACTCTATGCCCTCTGTTCTGCTGTCCCTGGCTTCAACATCTCAGCATCCTCTTCTAGCAGAACGGCTTCCATCTCATCCTCTGCAGGAAGTCATGCTGCACAGCTGCACAGGGACGGCGTGGAGATCAGTCTTTGCTGCTCTTCACTGAAAACTTCAGGCAAACGTCAGCTTTTTTCTTTCCTTCTTCCTCCCTTCCTCCCTCCTTCCCTCCTTCCCTCTACCCTTCCTTCCTTCCTTCCTTCCTTCCTTCCTTCCTTCCTTCTTTCCTTCCTTCCTTCCTTCCTTCCTTCCTTCCTTCCATTTTCCATGAACATCCCAACGTGAGATGAAAGCCCAAGGAGATGGGGAGAGATACAATCACTGCAGCTCAAACTGAAAGCCTCCTGAGCAATGCAATCGCATCCATGAAAACCAACAGAAAATGTCCACAGCACAGATAGAGAATCCCGTTTGATAAAACATGCTTATTGTTAAAGAAATAGAGAGGGCTCTGAAAGTCTCTCTTAGTAACCCATGTACTTTCTGCTGTCCTTAGAAGAAATGCATGAACCTGGTTAAGCCAGTTAATTTGTTTCTCTATCAATGCCTGAGGAAAGGCAGCCTCATTGATATGGAGTAACTATTACCTGTGCCCCGCCTCCACCATCAGATGCATGTGGTGGTTAGTGGCATCAGAAGGCAGGTGCCCTGTGGCAAAGTAACAGTGCAGTACAGAACTGGTACCTGCATGGGGATACAGACCTCACAGTGACGCCAGCTTCCCATGCCTCGCTGCCCTCGTCCCTAATTACACTTTGCCTTTAGCTACTCATTTATAATAAAGTGTCCTGAAACAGCAAAGCATGGCAAATTTCAGGAGAGATGCTGCAGGAACACAGAATGCCTATCCACAGTATACACAATCCCCCAGGGCTAGCAGGTGAGACTGGGAGAAGAATGGAAACTCCAGGCATGGTGCTGACAATCCTGCTGTCAGGAAGAGCCAGCGCCACTCAGGGCAAAACACATCAATCATTTATAGGGATTCTCAAACACAGCCTCACTCTCAGGAAATGGCACCTGCACCCACCCAACAGCAGACACAGGACAGAAACCTTGCCAGTACGACTCTGGTTTTCTTTTAGCACCTTTAAGTATCATATCCAAACTACTGTCATGCCCTGTCTTCAGGGTCTCTGTCATCCTCCCAAGCCACCCACATCTTTCCAGTCCCCACCATGGCTTGAGCACCCCCATTTCTTACCTCCTGGCTGGTTTCTGGGATGAATGCTAGCTTCTTTGCCATTGGTCTTCTTCAAGGATGCTATCTCTTTGAAATGTAAGTGGAATGCAGCTGTTCCTCTGCTGATGATATTTGAGGGGCTTTCCTAATGTCCTTCAAATAAAATCCAAAGTTTCTCATAGCCTAACACTTCCGCTCCTGGCCCAGAGGTGGATTGGCAGTTAAGAACACATCTGGGGTCGTCTTACAGCACACATCACTGTAACTCCTGCTCCAGGGGACCTGATGGCCTCTTCTGACCCCTGAGGACACTATACTCATGTGCACACACTTACATCCAGACACACGTACACAAACATGCATTGTAATTTAACCTAAAATAAAATCTTCACCGGAAGTTTCTTGGCCCTCTTTGCTGACCTCATCTTTACGCACATTCTTAACACACTCACACGGAGCGGTTTGGCTTTTCCTCTTTTTTCTTTCTGAGTTTGTTCCCACTTCAGGCCTTCGCAACCCTGCTGCCTCCATGCAGATCTTGTGTGGGACTTCATTCAACTATCCCGTTCTCATCCTAGATCTTAGGTTTAGATGTATGTATGGTACCTCCTGAAAGACCCTAACCCTTCAGGCTTACACCCCTCAAGCCCCGGGAAAGAAGGAACTAAAAAGAAAACTAGTTCCAAGGGCCACCTGGCTCGATCATTACGCAATCACCCCTGTCACAGTGTAACAATGTAAAAAGATTTCTGTTAAGAGATGTGCTCAACTGTGACTGGGATAGTTGCAGGTGTTCCAGGAAGGACCACTGTGACCTTTGTGTAAACTCCACTCCCGCCCTGATACCCCCCTTGAGGTTTCAGGAAGAATATGCATGCTGACGTGACTGTACCCACTCTGTGATCAGACCATGATCTTGTGAAACGAAATTGTATGGGAATTGTAATCTTATGGCTTTTGTGGGTTTTTTCCTTTAAAAGCCCCCATGGGACTGCAGTAAGATTCGGCTCTTGCTCTTAGGAGCAGAGTTTTCCCGTCTGTACAGTCGCTCCAATAAAAACCTCGTGCTGTTGCACCAACTGAACTGGAGTCTGGGTTCTTGGGGCGCCCAATTGAGACCCTAGATTTTCCGGTCTAACACTCCTTCACAGCCTTCTTTGTGACAACCATTTTCTATCCCTTTACTTTGTTTTATTATCTTCTGGCACTGATCCTCAATTGGCACCTCCCGTGTTTGTATTTATTTTCTGTCTCCCCTCGTCTGTAATGTAAACTTGAAGAGACCATGTTCCTGCTTCCCAGTCCCTGTTATGTTAATAGACACCCAAATTTTATTTTTCAGTGGATGAGTGAATGAGAGAATGAATGAAAAAATCAATGAAGCAATTAGTTGTAACTATATTTTCTGTCCCCTTACAAAAACAAACCCTGCCATTCTTAACTCAGTAGAAGGTCTAACAGATATTTCTGGAGATTATATGTGGCGTTCGGAGTGTCAGCATACAATTTCTGGGACATATCTCTCTCTAGGAAAAAAATTCTCTATGACTAATGGACTCATTCATACAATTTGAAGAAAGAATGACTTTTTGTTTTTTTTTTTTTTGTTTTTCGAGACAGGGTTTTTCTTGTGTAGCTTTGCGCCTTTCCTGGAACTCACTTGGTAGCCCAGGCTGGCCTCGAACTCACAGAGATCCGCCTGTCTCTGCCTCCCGAGTGCTGGGATTAAAGGCATGCGCCACCACCGCCCCGCCGCCGCCGCCGCCGCCGCCCGGCGAAAGAATGACATTTAAGCCCAACTTCTCTAATGGGATGGAGCCTTTCATGGATCAGTGGGGCATGCTTATGTAAACCCAGGGCCAGGGCCTCGGTGGAAGATGAGCGTCACCAAGTCCCTCCTTTCCCTGATGTCTCCTTATCTGCACCGAAGAGGAGACCGAAGTTCCTGGGAAACAGGTCCAGGGTGGAGGAGGCATGCTGTTTCTGTCCAATATTTATATCCCGAGCCCTAATAATTACTGGAGTAGATCGGGAATGGGAACCTTTGGGCAGTGATTGGGTACGAGGGCGGAGCTCTCATGAGTGGGCTGCCTCGCTTCCTCTGCTGCCTGAGGACACTGCTGGAACGTGGCCAGATGTGAAACACAAACACCAAGTCTCTGGGCCCCTTGTCAGGACGGTGAGAACACATTTCTGCAGTTTATAACGCTGTATAGCCTCGTGTGCTTTACTGCAGAAGCCTGAATAGACAGCAGGCATGTAGACGTCATCTGTAAGGGTAGATATTGAGATCCAAGCCCGTGGAAGAGAAGACCAGAATGGACGGGCCAGAGGGAGAGGTCGACCTGAGTTCAATCTCTTTGGAGAACCCGGCTGTCCCAAGAGGGATGCTGAAGCTGGGCGACCAGTCGGGTTTGTCCCCAAATGTCAATTCTTCTATCTTTTAGCCAGGGTCCTCAACCCTTGTATTCCCTCTTGGACCAGTCATTGGATGTAAAAATCTCTGCAAAGACTTGTCTCTTTCAGCCAGATAGCCTCACTAAGGGGAGGAGATTCCCAAATGGATGCTGGCTGTCTCAGTCAGAGGGACCTCCACAGCCATCAGGGTGGTCTGGCCATGTAGAGGTATCTGGGCGGCACACCCTATGTCCACCAGGGAGTCAGAGCCCACAAGGAACTGGACTTCATTTCCCCCACCAAACACAGAGTGACTGCGGAACCAACATCAGAGAGTATGGCAATCCAGGGTCAGCTGCGGCGTGACATTTAACAGCTGTGCCTGTTGTATTTTATTTTTAAGTTTAAAGAAGCCAGCTAAGGTTTTTTTCTGTTTCAGTTCTTTATTTCTTTTAGTACATTAAGCCATGATTCATAAGGAGTGGGCTCCAGCGGCTTAGGCTCCTTCGGTTGGTTCTCACAAGTGTGCTGCTCCAGGTGGAGCGGCTGGCACTTCAGCTGAACCCAGGTGCCCTTCTCTTGGCTTCCATGGCAACACATTACTTTGTGAACAGTGCCCAGTCCCTTCATGTCTACAACGTCACCGTTCTTTAGATTCTCATGGCCAAAGGAACACTTCTGTGTTTCCTAAAAGACCTGGAGAAATCATAGTGCCTCTCCTCTTTCCGCAAAGATAGCTTTTGTTATCTGTTTTTAAAAGCATCATTGGCCCCCAGCTTACATATATTTAAGTTACATGATATGATGTTTTGGTAACAACAAATTATCAAATACTAACGTCTTGGTAGCAGTGTGAAATGGCCGTCTCCAGCAAACTCATTAACTTACCTATCCCTCTCATGTATGACTACCTATCTGACAAGTGTGTCTGTGTGTCCATATGTATGTGCATGTGTATGTATCTGTATGTGTGTGTGTGTGTTTGTGTCTGTGTGTGCACACACATGTGTGCAGTGTACAATTACAGCCTACTCTCTGAGCAAATTTCAAGCATATCTGACTGCTAATGATATTTACCATGCCTACATGTTAGTTCTCCAGAACTGGTTCATTTTATAGCTGAAAAAGCTAGAGAATGAGGAAAGGGGGTGGGGGAGTTGGTGAAAAGGACCAAGCATTCCTTTTGTGGTGGCTACTTGTGGGGGCGGGGCTTGCTCTGTTCCTTAGGGCTCCTTTGTTTGTTATCTTTCTGCTGGGGAACTGGAAAGTCTTGCCTCCTACTCTGTTTGTCAGTAACCAAGTTATTATTATTATTTTGAAGCAAAATTCTTGCCTTTAAAATGAAGTTCCCATTAAGCACCCTCTTCAAACCATGCAAGGATATGTGGCTGTAAGTTGAGGGGCACGGAAAGGCCCGACTAACAGGGCCTTTTCTGTAAATTCAGCAAAGACTGACCTTGCAAGTCTGTATGATGAGTCACTTCAAGTTCAGGGAAAGGAAGCAATCATGAAAAACTGTCTCACCCGTTCTCTGTCTTCTGTTGCTGTCAAAAAGGGAGTCCAAATCCCTGACACAGAAATCATTTCTATTTTTTTGAACTTCACACTTTACTATCTCTTAGAATAAATGAACATCCAGATGGCCCAGACCATACTTTGGAAATTACCAACTTATTCCCTGGGCTGGCAAACATCATTTCATTAGTAAAATAAGACTCCAGTAATAGGTTCCTCTGAGCAATACAAAAGAAATGCAATTTGAGCAAGAACTTAAAGATGGATCTGTTTGGGGCATAAACTTCGGGTAATTCCATCCACACAAATGCAACAGAACCCCTAAGCCCTCACTCAGGTCTCATACTGTGCTCTGTGCTGGGAGCCCCCACAGTGGCGAGAGAGGTGGTCTCCTCAGAGGAAATACAGAGTCTCAGTATCCATGCAATGTACACACATATGTTCTGCTGTAGAGACTCCGGTCTCTTTTCATGTAGAGGAACTGTAGATCTGTATCTACAGCCTCTAGCCTTCCCAGCTCCGGCCACAGGTGCTTCCTGAATTCACAAACACACCAGAGCAAGGGTCCCTCTTATCCTTATCCAGCGCATACCACATTACTAGAACACAGCTTTTTTCCAATTTCTCTTCAGAGCCCCCCCCCACCCCCCCCCCGCCCACTCCCGTCCGTCCCCGCTGTGGTCATTCGGGTCAAACTAGCCTGTTTGAATTGCAGGGAGCCTGACTTGGTGCGGCCTTTTTTAAGTCATTAAGCTCCTCTCAGTCAGGAACTGTTTCCTGTAATTGCTGAGCTAACTTTGATGAGTTCAAGTCTTGTGAATATTTACAACAAACCACCAAACATAACCCAACATGCTATGATGAGTCGGGCTGTTATAGAGACTCACTAAGTTTACCATTTGCTCAACCGAAAGACACTGTGTCGTGTCAGCAAAGATCCATGCTTGTTTGCTGTCCAGAGTCCCTCCTAAAAAGCAGCGGTATACATTAGTCACTGCAGGGAAAACAAGGAGTTTTTGTACAAACAGATTTTTAAAAGACAGAATTGTGTGCTTAAAATGCACTAGATAATGTAACAAATGTAGTGCTTGCCCTAACTCATTTAATCCCCATTCAAAACTCAAGACGATGACTGGGAGATGGTTTCAATCACCTTGATCAGATCTCCAGCACCAGTGAAAGCCAGGCATGGCCTCAAACATCTGTAATGTCAGTGCTGAGGAAGTAGACACAGGCGGATTCCTTGTCCTGTTGACACAGTCATCCAACTAGACGTGCAAGATCCAGGTCTATGAGAGACTGTGCATCAAAAACCATTGTAGAGAGCCACTGAGGAAAAGAAAGAGAAGGAAAAAAGTCACTTCCTAGAACAAGGTCGAAATTGCTGTTTTAAGTTGTCAGGCACCACAGGGTTATACCTAACCCTAAGAAACTCCCCCCCCCGCCGCCGCCAGTTTTTCCTATCATAAAATTCCTCCTGGGAGGCTATCTGGGTGGGGTTCCTATTTTCATAAGTCACCGTCAAACAGGATGACAGCCTGAAAGTAAGAAGGCTTCTCCCTGATCTGCTCACACACACCATTAGGGAATACTGTGGAGCGACTTTAGGGACCAAATCTATTCTAATCCCAAAATGCAGAGAGATTCAGAGGCCTCGGGGATAGAGGGGTAGGATGGTTCAAACAGTTGGGGAAAAGAAAGTTCTGCAGATTAAGTCACTGGTCAAGTTGCACTGGACAGCACTGGGAAGCTGGGATTGACACATGCTTTCGGGAGAATTCAATGAAGGGAGGTTTAAAAGCCAGGAGGCCCTGCCCAGGACAGACACAGCCTACTCATCCCCAGCCTTGCGCCCTTCTTCATTCTTTCCTTTCTAATTTATGCTCAGAAATTAATTTGCTTTACACGGCTTGTAGCTTTCTAATGATGTCGCAGTGAGCCTGTTTTTCCAGTCCTGATAATTACACAAAGCTCATAGTTAGTACAATACAATACAATCAGTCCATCTCTGAAGGCTGAGAGGCAGGGGGTTCCAGAGGACTGAGGTCAATGAAAGGCTCACAAAGAAGCTGAGATTTGGACCAGCTTTTGACTCACAATTTGTCCCATAATGGAGATCTCTCATTATCAAAGCCCCAGTGACCACAATTTCAACAAAGAGAGAGAAACAGTTTCTTCTAGGAAAGTTGTAAAGAGCAGACATGACATGAGGCACAGACATCTTCTCAACGCATCCATTTGCCTTGGCCTAAAACATTTCAAAGAAGTGGAAGAAAAAGAAGGCAGAGGCCCAGGGCCAACAGATGTCCATCCTGCCAGACACTCTGAAGAAGATAGCGTTGCTTTTGGAACCCCAGCAGCTCAGACGACAGGAACTCCTCCCACAGAAAGCAAGATAACCAAGAAAGAGCCTCCCTGGCCACTCTGTGGTCTCCAGAGACCTGAGCTATCAACTGTGTTTAGAAAGTCCAAGTGCTATCGGCCATGGACACCACATCAGCACTGGTGGGGAATTTCCCAAACGAGGTCAAAATTTCACTGCACAATTTACTGATTGTTGTGATGATTATGGGATGTCCTAAGATTGGCATGGCTGTCTATGAGAGCTCATCACTCTCTTCTGGGTTGGGGTCAGAGAAGGATCCTTTCACATTGTAGGATGTCATCAAGGTAGGAAATGACCTAGAAAACAGCAGATCAGGCCCAGTCCCTACTCCTGATGGTCCAATGAAAACTGGCCCCTGGTGGTGGCATTTTCCATCACTTCATTGCATCAGGGAGGCAGGGATCATGATTTCATGAGCTATGAATCAGAATTTTTTCTCTAGAAAATTGCTTTTTCAAAGGGCCTGGTGGTTCTGACTACGAGTTTTTGTGCACGGGGGTTTCAGTTAATGTTTGGGTTTTTTTCTTATTATGACTTGTGGGAAAAATCCAAATCTAAAATTAGCCCTTGTTTTCTCAACTTAAATCTTTGTAAATAACCAGCAGTGCTGTGTATATGTGTGTATGTGTGTCTGGGAGTGTGTATATGTATGTTTCTCTGTATGTGTGTAACTGTGTGTGTGAGTGTGTGTGTGAGTGTGAGTGTGAGTGTGAGTGTGTGTGTGTGTGTGTGTGTGTGTGTTTCAGAGAGCATTATTACAATTTCTTGACATTTTCATTGCTGTTTCTTGACATACTTAGTGAGGTTTTAAAGGTTTATTCAGAAGTGGGGGAGAAAATAACAAAAAAAAATGGCTGTCTTGCAAATCAACATATGTTTCTAATTTCAAATCCAAAAGTAGAAGACAGGATTGAATGCAAGCTGTGCAGCCTTGGGAGCCTGGGGGCAGGGGAAGCGGGGTCTCCTTTTAAATTGACTTAGAATTTCAGCATTACCCAATGAAAAAATGGTTAGTGAGAATGAAAAGAAAGTATTAACAATTGTTGAGGACCACTTCTGTGTAGGAGGTGTGAATGAAGTCTAGCTGGGGATGGGAAGGTATAAAAGAAAGCACATATTCAGACAGCAATGGTGGCTCAAACCTATGACCTCAGCACTCAAGAGGTAGGAAGTTCATTGAGATTGAGCCAGCATGGGCTACATAGTGAGTTCTAGACCGGCCTGGGCTGTAGCATGAGACCCTGTCTCAGTGGTTCTCAACCTTCGTAATGCTGAGACCCTTTAATACAGTTCCTCACGCTGTGGTTGACTCTCAACCATTAAATTATTTTCATTGCTACTTCATAACTGTAATTTTGCTACTGTTATGAATTGTAATGTAAATATATGATACATAAGATATCTGATATTGACCCCTGTGAAAGGGTCATTTGATACCCTCCCAGGGGTCACAACCCACAGGTTGAGAACCGCTGCCCTGTTTAGATAAATAAATAAATAGCCAATTCAAGATGTTAAGTGGGTGACTTTCCCCCTGGACATTCTTTGGGTGTTCACAAAGTAGGTGACCTAGTCTAAGAAGGATTGCTAGGTGAGATGGTTTTGATCTGGGTCCTGAAGAGGGCTAGGAGGACATTCTGGGCAAAGGAAGTGTCAGTCCCAGAAGTACCAGGATGGAAGGGATCCAGCTCATCAGGGCATGAGGTGGTTTCTGTGGACGGAGCTATGTTGGCACCCTGGGAGTGACGTGGACTGGCCGCACAGGCTTGGGAAACTGTTGCTGTGGTTGCTGAATTCCCACACATCTATACAGTGTAAACAAGTCTGCAAGGGAGGGTGTCACGGCACACGTCAGCGCACAGTAGAAAAGGCCACGTTTTTCATACACACTACAAGAAAGCCAAAACGACAGGCGCTGGCAGGAGAGCTACCTGCATGGCACCATGCGCGGCTTTTACTTCAGAACCATCTATTGGGTTAGGGCCCCACCATGAAATCCCTGCCATGCAGGTGAAGGCAGTCCTGCTTGGCTGGGATTTCACAGTGAGGCTGGGTTTATGTGGCAGTGGCTGGATGGTACCAGATTATGGTTAATTTTAATTGGCCAAGAGCTGTGGTTTTCTTTCATGGTGTCATGTAAGCATGTGGGTCCTGATAGGGACCAATTCCCTATATTCCAGCAGGTGCAATGATGTTTTAAGCAGGGCAAGGAAATTAGAATAGGTAAATTGAAGAATAGACCCAAGGTGACCACATAGACGCACAAAGACTCTTAAAGCCACCCTACTCTGGGTAAGTCCTCATCTACTGTGGGATGCTACATGTCCCAGCAAATGGATTAAAAGAAAGATTCCGGGTAGGAAATCAAAGTAGGTAAAGGCGGCTGAGCCCTGGAGCCTAATATCTCCTATTTCAGTGACCGCTCTCTTGTACACTTATGTTTTTCTCTGAGTCTCCAGCTCTTGGGTCAAGTCCAGGTAACAAACACTCTGCGCACCGAGGCTCAAGGAGCCAGGGTTGGCCAGGAGCTCAGGCTTCTCAGTCACTTCATCTGTGAGTACCATGTGTTTAGTTGGGAACTAGATTTATTACTTCGTGTTAGTGACAGACAGGGAAGTGAAGCAGTTCAGACATCGCAAGATTCGGGTACTCCAAGTGTGTGGTTTATCTTTCTTCACCTCACAGCTCTGCAGTCCTGATGCAGGTCTATCCTCAGGCTGGTTTTTCCAACGGTGACAAGTGCAGCTAACAGCTCCAGGCTCACACTCCTCTGTTCACCTGCCCCACTGAAGTAATGGTGTTGTGATTTCCGGAGTCCTTTCTCCATTACCACAGCCAGACTTCCAGTATTTACAGGCCTTCGTCCAGACTGGGCTGCACGTGTTCCTGACAGTGGCCAGGAAATGTCAGGATCTTATTGGCTAGTTCTGGGCACAAGTCTATCTCTAGTTTGGGGAATGGAGAGAGAGGCTCTCGCTTCATCTACCCCCCATGGTATATGAGTGAGAAATGCGTTTCTGTTACCGGCAGCTGTGATGGTGGTGTCAAAGGTATCGCCAGGGATGGGGAAGGGCAAAGGGCTAGTAGAGAGGGAGCTAGCCACCGCCACGAGCAAGCAGGAGTGACTTGTAGATTGCTCGTTCTGTCTGCTCGGTGTGTGACTGCGAGTGTCCTCTCCAGCTCTGTCACTAACAGTTTCTATGCCACACCATGCTCCAGAGCCAAAGAGGGAGCTGGCCTCCATCTCACATTCGGGCGTCTGCAGGCTGCTCCTTCCTCCGGAATGTAGCCCCATCCCACCCGTCATCCCAGTATCCACCCCATAAATTAAACATATTTTGACATCTCCAAGCATGCCTCCTGGCAGAACAGCAGGCATTCTTTTCTGTCAGGTCCCATGTGTAACAATTCAGCTTTCTACACAGAGACACACATACACACACTCACAAATGTACACACAGTGGCACACTTACATGCACACACATACACATATACCCATGCATACATACATACATACACACATGCATATACACACACATACAAATGGAGAACATATACACACACTCACAGACATATACACTTACACATGCACACACATACACACATGTACACACACCCATATGCATACACATACAAATACACATACACACTCACAAAGACACATACACAGACACACACTCACATACACATGCACACACATGTACCCACACATACACACATGGGGACACACATACACATTCAACAGATACACACTCACATACACATGCACACACATACACACACTCACACAAACCATGACTTCTCATGGCTTTTCTTGGGAGCATCATCTACAGCAGTGCACCTTGGTAGATTCCAATAGTACCTGGAAGAAATGGTTTGCTGGTTTCTGTCTGCGAAGAAGCAAGGGAGACCCTTTCTCTGCTACCAATGTGCCGCAGACCCTACAGGCCATGCATGCCTGTGTGGATTAATATCAAGTCTTAGCAGAGTCACGCCACAAGGTCTGTGACCTGATTTTCTGCCCAGCTTTCTCAGAGAACATGCCAAGTCTTTCTCACAGAGCGCAAATATCTTTTAGAAAGATATTAAAATGCAAAATCGTCTAGAAGTTTTTGCGAACACTGATTCACATTCTTCCCTTTTGCTCAGTGATGATTAACTTTTGAAGTCCCAGTTAGCTGAGCGTGAGGTGCCTTGGCCCTCCTTACCAAGGCTTTCCCATCAGACATCATGATTCAGGAGGCATAAGGGTGGGAATGAGAAACTTCTCCCGTAAACACGGGCTTTTGAACACTTGGTCCCGGTTAGTGGTGCGATCTGGGGAGGCGTGACGGCGCACCCTTGCTGGAGGAAGTACACCACAGGCTTTGAGAACGAAGAGTTTCACCGACTACCACTTTGCTGTCCCTGCTTCATGGCCAAAGGACGCGAGCACTAGCACCCTGCCTGTACCACCACGTCTGCCTCCAGCAGTCACGCTTCCTCCTGATTTGTGACCAGCGTCTGTGGGGACAGGCCATGTGACAACCAGTCTACTGCTAAGCCTGCCCCAGAGCTCCATGGGCCTGTGTAGAGAGCAAATCGCTCTTCACTCTCCCACCCCAGGCTTTCTT
Organism: Peromyscus leucopus; assembly: GCF_004664715.2. Taxonomy (NCBI): domain Eukaryota; kingdom Metazoa; phylum Chordata; class Mammalia; order Rodentia; family Cricetidae; genus Peromyscus; species Peromyscus leucopus. The sequence goes on from NC_051069.1 coordinate 56,517,824, forward strand.
TTGTTTGTTATTTTTCCTGTTTAGTTCACCAGACTCTGGCTTATAAACCACTCCCTTCTCTGACAGGCCGTTTGGATAAAATAGGATGGAGTCTTGTCCCTCTGGAAGCATAAGCCCAAATAAACCTTCCATAAGCTGCTTTGGTCATGGTGTCCTCTCACAGCGACAGACAGGTAGCTAACACGGGACTGTGTGAAAAGACGGGAGTCTCTTCCAAGGTCCAGTTCTACCAGCATGAAAGTCTACACTACCTTTTAGATAACCCAGTTTATTCCAAGTGAGTGGCCTCAGGGAAAGTTCTTGTGGGTGGTAACTTTCTGCCCATTACTTCCAGTGTGATAGATTTAGGGCAGGGGTAGTCACACACTATGATGGAGCCTCCTGAGAGGCTCCTGGCAAACTCTGGGCTTTGACTCCAGCAGGCGAGACGCTCACCTTTTGTACCCTGTGAGAATCGAGCTTGCCAAACTTCCAGAATGCAGCAAAGCCTGTCCCACCAGCCTGTCAGAGAAGGAAGTGATTTAGAAGCCTGAGTCTGGGGGGACGGAGAGTGAAAATAAATAATAAGAGCAAGCTTCTGAAGGGGAAAGCTAAGAAGAGTGTCGGCTCTCCTCACCAGCCCGCGATGCTCCAGGCAGGCTTAGCTTCAGACTGGTGCCTTGCTCTATCTTCCAAACTCACCACAGATGCTGGGAGCCAATGAAGGCTCTCCCTCCCTGGGGAGCTGCTTCTTCTAACCGCCCTTCTCTTCACAAGTTTCAGGAGGCTTGTGATATGAGACCCACTCTCTCAGGATGCTTTTCCATGACCCCCACTGGGGTCTGGAAGAGTTTTCCACTCTACCCAGATCCCTCTTTCTAACAGTTTTGCTCTCAGATTTCTGCTTGTGACTTCATCTTCTGGGATAGTTTGGGGTTTCCTTGTCCTCTACCCCAAGGCTTTGAATGAAACTGTCACAAAGTACCTGTCTGTATGGGTAACTCTGGCATGTGAGTTACAGTGAATACACAAATGATTTGCAGATCAAGTCAATGAGTTTTGGATATTTTTCAGCTGATAGGAGAAGTAACTAAAAGGCCCATTGGTATTATGTGCCCATGAATTCTAAGCCATTTAGATACAGTATCTCAGTTTATATCACTGGTGAACTTTGAGGGGAGCATTATCAAGCCTGTTTTCCTAGGTATGATGTTCTGAGCCAGCCAGATGGCTCGGCGGTAAAGGCACCTGCCTCGACGCCTGATGACCCAAGTTACAGTGGAAGGAAAGGACCTGAACGCTGACTCCTGACCTCTGGCAAGCACACTGTGCATTGTGTCCTCTCTCACACACATATATTTTAAAAATGTAATAAAAATTCCTTAGGAGAAGGGATTTGAAGAAAGCAAGTACCTTGAGAGGGAATTGGGTGTGTAAGACAATACCCATATTCAAAAGTGAACTCCAGGGTACTTGGTGAATTCCATATTCTGTCTTGTTTGTTGGCTTTACAGTGCTCAAGACCAGACCTGAGCATCCTTCAAGATAAACAGTGCTCTCCCCATGAGCTGTATCCCAGCCCAAGCTTCTCATCTGGTAATATAAGATATTAGGGTAAGTCAGAAGAATACCAAATGACACTCAAAAAGTGGCCCCCTCAGGCACCTGTACACATGTGTGTGCTGTACATGCATGTATGCGTGCACTTGCATACACACACACACACACATACACACACACACAGAGGGAGAATTAAATCCTTTAAAAATCATTTCTGTTAGGGGTTGTGGGGGGAAAAGGCATACAGGAAAGAAATTAGACACATAGTTATAAATCATAGTTAAACTTACATTGCTATAACATAAAATGTACAGATGAGGGTGAAGTAAAATGCAGCTAGAGAGATAAATCGGGAGCATGTTTGGAGTTATATTGAAAGAGTGAACAATATAGTAGCACATGTGTGTCTGGTCCTGGCAGAGGCCAGAAGAGGGTGGCAGATCCCTTGGAACCAGAGTTACAGATGGTTGTGAGCTGCCATGTGGATGATGGAAACCAAGCCCAGATCCTCTGTAAGAACAGGAAGCATTCTTAACCAGAGCCATCTCTCCAGCCCCGAGGAGTCAGGCCATTTTCACAGGCATATCTAATGTGCTCTGAGTGTCCATGCCCCTGCTCCATCCCCTCTGCTGGCCCTCCTCGTCCCCAGTGTCGCCTCTGCTCCGTCCTCAGTACATATGGGAGTTGATGTAGCAATAAAGTCTAGGATCCACAGGTAAAAGTGAAATGCAGTATCTGTCTTTCTAAGACTGAATGGGGCTCTTAACATGTTTTTCCTCCATCTAAAAAATGCTAATTTAGCAAATCAGAGAGGCACCAGTCCACAGTCGATGCATGTCAGCAACACCATCTGCCAAGTGCCTCCCAACGTAGGTGCCCAATGAATGGGTAGAGAAAATGTGGTTCATATACAAAAGAATCTTTTTTTTTTCAGTTGTAAAGAAGAATGAAGTCTGTCATTTGCAGGAAAATGGGAATTATTTTATAAACTGTTCTCTTGGTGGCGCATGCAGCCAGGCCCCCAGCTGAGAGTGAGGATGGAGGAGGGGGTTGTCACAGGACAGGAAGCCATGGAGCGATGGAAGAATGGCGGCTGAGCAGTATGCAGAGCCCGGTGACGGTGACCAGTCACATGACTAAATGAGGCAAACTCTGGCTGTCTATGGCAATGCCGAGCTGAATGATTGCTGCACGTATGTAGAGTTGACTCTAGACAGTCAAGCCTCCGTAGCCAAACCTCCTTCCAAACATTTCTGTTCATAGCTCAGTGGTCTCCCATCTGTGGTCAGAGGTTTGTGTGGGGACTCAGAACTAGTGGAACTGGTGAGAATGAGTGACAAGTGCATGTTTAGTTCTAAACGGGGGTCTCTGTCAGCTACTCCCTGTCCCCAATCCACAGGAAGCATCATGGAGGAAAGGGTGGAAAGAATGTCCGGGAAGCATGGAGAGAAGTGCTGAGAAGTTCTAACATAGCAGAGCATGGTGATCATAAACCCACAGCTACTGTGGTTACCTGTGCAAGACCTGTGTCAGAGCAAGCCAGGCAGCACTTCTGCACAGATAAAAGTGCTCACGAGGCTCCACCCACAGGTGAGAAGGTCTCCGTGGGGATGTGGCTGCTGCTGTGCCGCCCATGTTCTGGGGGGTGGTTCCACACCCATCAGCCCCGTGAGCATGTGGACACTAATTGACCTCAGTGGGTTATAAAAAGGGGGTGGGGAGAACGAAGGTGGGAAGGTCTGTTAGGTGGGTAGATAGTGGGCGAGTGAAGGGTAGACATGGTCAAGATGCACTGTGTACATGTATGAAACCGTCAAAGGAAAAAAATAAATTTTCTTTAAAAAGTAATGCTTCTTCCACAAATGAGCATGATCAAGAAGCTGATCCCAGCGCCATAGGATTCCTTGCAGGGTGTCGGTTGCTTGTTATGATGGTTCTATGCAGGATTTTCATCCTATTTCTTGGATCTGCTTCCTGCGTACACCCATCATGTTCCTCTCCCTCTCATCACCACGTTATCTTAAAGCATCTGTGCTCACTGGCATCCTTTTCTCATTTCTCTTCCAGTTCTCGTGCGACTTCTCTTGATGTCCCATCTCCTCTCCTCCATGGATTCCCATTTCTTTCTACTCACTTCCTTCCTCCCTGTCAGCCCTGGTGTCTCATCCCCCGCCCTGTGGTTTTCTTTGCATGTGCTTGAGGCTGGCTTCCGAGTCGGATCCTCCACCTCGTATTGCTCTCCTAAGCCCTAGCCTGCCTTGCCCATGTGTTCCAAATAACAAACTAAATTGTACCCTAGTGTCTTGGTGTAAGCTGTATCTATCGCAGTAATAGACTGTCGTACTTAGAAGGTTGATAAACCGTTCAACCTTCTCCCCATCACCATTGTACATATTCTGTCAATTAACCATCATCCAACACCCAACCACCCACCTTATGTGTCTCCACATTTCACAAATTACCAGCAGTGGATATGAAATTGGAAAAATATCTTAATAAAAATATGGTTCTTAATGTCGGTTTGAACACAGTATTCTATCCACTCTATCTCTTTAGACAACTTACCACAATCTCTATGCACAGTCTGACAGTTTTTGGCTTCCAGAGAGACTGGGGGGAGATATGAATATTTTAACCTGTTTCCCATTGAATTATCCAAAAAGAAAGCAGAAATGGAAACTCCACCTACTCACCAGCCCTAGCTGCACAACTGAGCATTCTCAAATTATGGTTGGGGTCACAAGGGAAAACTCCAGATGAAACTGCGGGTCTTTAATCTGTGCGTGTCCCTCCTTAGCAGGCAGGAGGACGGGCCCTTACCTTCCCCTGTAGCTGGCAGGCTTTGTTTAGAAGCCAAACAAACGGAGATGTGTTCTTGGAAAATGCTGGGTAGCTGGGGCATACCAAAGGGAGTTTGGGATGGTTTATGTGGTTTGTAAGTTCTGCAGGCCAAACTCCCTTCCTGTTGCTCTTGGCAACTGCAGTCCAGATTTGGGAACGATGTGACCAGCAGGGCTGTCCTCACCACCTGGCTGGATTTCCAGTTGGCCTACTGTTTCACACCAACAAGACCAGTCCAGTCCGCTAAAGAACCCCTTTTATTTTTGATTTCTATTTTTATTTTGAAGCTTGCTGCTAACAGAACAGTTGGACCATGGAAGGTACCAGCTCACTTTACCCTCAGTTTAGGCACAAACCATCTTCTGTGAAAAGGAGTTCCCATGAGCTGCCCACCCACCCCTGTTCCTTTAGTCCTGGAAGGGATGGGATCCATTTGGGATTGTAATTAGCTTCTACCCAAGGCTGACAGTACTGAAAATTTCTAAGTAGTGGCTGATGGTCATGACTTTAGTCATGCCCAGTGTTCCCACCATGTTCCCACAGTGTTCCCACCATGTTCCCACAGTGTTCCACCATGTTCCCACCATGTTCCCACCAGTGTTCCCACCAGTATTCCCACCATGTTCCCACAGTGTTCCCACCAGTATTCCCACCATGTTCCCACAGTGTTCCCACCATGTTCCCACAGTGTTCCCACCAGTATTCCCACCGTGTTCCCACCATGTTCCCACAGTGTTCCCACCATGTTCCCACAGTGTTCCCACAGTGTTCCCCACAGTGTTCCCACAATGTTCCCACCAGTGTTCCCACCATGTTCCCAGCATGTTCCCACAGTGTTCCCACCATCTTCCCACCATGTTCCCACAGTGTTCCCACCAGTATTCCCACCATGTTCCCACAGTGTTCCCACCATGTTCCCACAGTGTTCCCACAGTGTTCCCACCAGTGTTCCCACCATGTTCCCACAGTGTTCCCACCAGTGTTCCCACCAGTGTTCCCACCATGTTCCCACAGTGTTTCCACCAGTATTCCCACCGTGTTCCCACAGTGTTCCCACCAGTGTTCCCACATGTTCCACAGTGTTCCCACCAGTGTTCCCACAGTGTTCCCACAGTGTTCCCACCATGTTCCCACAGTGTTCCCACAGTGTTCCCACCAGTGTTCCCACAGTGTTCCCACCATGTTCCCACCAGTGTTCCCACAGTGTTCCCATTTCACAGTGTTCCCACCAGTGTTCCCACCAGTGTTCCCACAGTGTTCCCACCATGTTCCCACCAGTGTTCCCACAGTGTTCCCACCATGTTCCCACCAGTGTTCCCACAGTGTTCCCACCAGTGTTCCCACCAGTGTTCCCACCATGTTCCCACCAGTGTTCCCACCATGTTCCCACCAGTGTTCCCACCAGTATTCCCACCATGTTCTCCTAACAACTTCTTCATTCCCTTCCTTCCTTCTCAGTTGGCACTGAGATGGTGTGTGTGGCATGTGCACATACATGTGTATGTGTGTTGTCAGGTGTGTGTGCAGGTGCCTATCCATATCTTTGGGCATGTCTAACATCTTTCTCTTCCTTTCCTACTTTATTCATGGAAGCAACCCAGTGAAACCCAGAACTCGCCTGTAAGGTTAGTCTCCATGTATTCCCTGTATCTGTCTTCCTAGGTTGGAATTGCAGGTGGCATTTTGACTGGGTCCTAGGAATCTCTAGTCCTATTTCTCATGCAGCAAGTGTTTCAACCATCTCCCTAGCCTGGCTCTGCTTTCTTTATTCCAAGAGTGTACGTATTTGCTTGTGTCTTCTATGCCTTCTGTATCTGTGCGTTAGTATCTTCTCTCTCCTCTCACTATAATTTCAGCAGGATTTGAGGGAGAGAGGATATAATCACCAGTCAATCATTTTTAACTAGAATCTTAGTTTTTTGTGTGTATGCTTGTGATTTTTGCTTCCAAACTCTGGACAGATGTGGATTGACTAACTCTCCTGACCACTATGCAGCATGCCAGGCATTTTTGGTAATTCTTACTGAAAAACAAGAAGATGAAATGAATTTGTTTCAAGGCTCCTTTTTGGCTAACTAATGTATAGAACAAAATAAAAGCTTAACTAGATAATGAATATATGACAGGCATGATGTTAAGAAATGGCCCGATTACGCTTTGGAGGTCGGCATGAGAGCCAAAGCTCGCTTTTCTAAACTGCATTTTCAGAGTTGACACTTGTGTCCATCTTTGTATTCAGATCCCCAGAGAAAGTGTTCCATTACCCAAGGGGGGGACTGTGTTTGTGTGCAACAAGTTGGGGTAGCACCTCCCCCCGCCCTCAGCCATGGCAGCAGCATCTTTGAATGGATCTCAGAAGGCAAAGAGTGCCTGTCAGACTGAACAACTGGCTAAGGTGGGTGAGGAGGAAATATGGGTGGTTCAGCCGTCTAACCCACCCCACGCTGCTGTGCCATGACTGATTTAAGCTATTCCCTCTCATCAAAGGGGAGCTTTCAGCTACTAGAGACAGCCTGGAGCTCTCTGGCCCTGTTCCACTCAAAGGCAAACACACCTTCCACCAGAATGAAGGATCAAGCCAGGCTTCTTCCAGAACTCCAAACCAGCTGGTTGTAAGAATTTTAAATGTGTGTTTAAAAATGCATCTGCTCTTCCCGTGTGACCTCCATGTCCTTTTTAATCCAGCAAGTGGAGAGTCTGTAGTTTGAAGTCCAACGAGGAGCTGTACTCCAGCACTAACTGCTTCCCTGGTTTTGCTGGTTCCCTGCATATTTATAAAATGGGTGCTCCATCCCGCGTGTTCATAGGCTGCCTGCCTGACACACTCAGTGTCGACCGCATCCATCTTCTCAGGGTTGAAAAACATGGCACTTGTACAAGAACTTGGCTTATATATTTTGAGAAACCTAAAGCCTTGAGAAGCTTTTCTGAACTGGTATTTTGAAACTTCTAATGCCCCAATTAAAGGGCTTTACAGTTTTCTGAGCTTCACAGCTCAGCCTGGTGTAATCGGGATTGGGAGGCTTCCAGGGGAGGAGGTCAAGACAAGGGCAGATTCATGCATAATGCATGTGGGTTTAATAAGCATCTTCCACACTGCAGCTTCTTGTCATGGCTTCCCATAAAACTTCACGAGCCACAGGCACGATCACTATTATTTTTTTAAAAGAGCAACAGAAGGAAATGTCCTCCCTCTCCAAATCTACATTGTTCCAGGACTTAAATGTCTTTATACAGATGCCTCACAACAAAAATATACCCATGGCAGTGATCTCCATCAACTTACATGAGGGCTAAGAATCCCAACAAGCATTTCCAAGTTAGAACATGAAGATAGTTTAATGCCCAGAGGAGCAGAGGTTAAACAATGACCCCTGAACCAAGAGACAAAGTAGGCAAGAAGATACAAGTTAAACAACCAAGACTCTAGGAAGCAGTTGCAGGGGGAAGGTGGTGGTATATTTGCAATCACAACCCTGAGGCAGAGAAAGCAAAAGTTCAAGGTTAGCCTCCTCCACTACCCAGAGAGTTAGAGGCCAGTTTGACTTCATGAATCTTTGTCTCAAAAAAGGTTTAAAATTTTAACAAAGCAACTTCCCACCAGTTTTATTCAACATCTGTTTTACAAGATGAATTTGTATCAGGTTTGAATGGAACCTTGGGAAATGCCTAAGATCTTACCATGCTAGCACATACTGTCTACTGTTGACTCCAAACTCCCTTATCTACTGTTTATCACTCAGAAAGACTTAGGGGGATCTTCCTCTGGGTCACATGGACTCGTGTTTAGATTTGACACACACCAAGATCTAGAGTTCCTACCGTAGTATATGAGGTTTGGAGTCTCCTTTTGAGAGATAATAGCTAGCAGGGATTGGATCACTCCCAGGGGCAGGAAACTTAAAAGGGTCTGCTCCTTTCTTGGTCAACTCTGAAGATTAGGAAATGCTCCCTTTATATGAAACTGAGTGTGAGTTGTGAAACTTGCAGTTACAAATTATAGCCCCTCTTTTCTGTTTCTCTTGAAAAGCCCCCGACACTGTTTAGATATAGCCAAAAGCAGCTGTGAGGAGGCCTTAGGGAAACTGGAGAATCTTATGTGTTTGTCATGAGCATCTGTATACAGAGTACTCTAGTCACGTGTGTGAACAATTCTGATCCACAAGGTCTAAAACAACTCAACTCCAGAGTTGGTGAAAAGGATTTGGTTGCCCCTCAGCCACAGGATGGAACAGAATTCCTATAAAACTAAGGTGATTCCTCAAAAGAAGGGAGATGGAATGGTGCTGGGCAGCCCACAATGTCTCAGTCACCACATACACCTTCCCCTGGTGCGGCACAACAGGAAAGAGAGGATTCTCTTTTCTACCACAGGAAAAATTCAGTTACCAGCTTCCCTTTTCCTACGTCTGTTTGGTGCTATCCATCTGGCAAGCATTCTTTTAGGGCAAGGCCAGATATGGTACTTCGTAGACCTTAACCCAGCACTAAGTGGGAATTTACTGAATAATCTTCCCTTCAAAACAGGTTGTTTGATACAGACAAGAGAATTGAATCAGGAATGCTCTGTTCTGTTCTCATGGTAAGAGCACACACAGGAGTCACCGCATGTCCCACATGTGTAGACAGGAACTCTCACATGCAGTGGAGGGAGACCCCCGGGGCTACCCTGGCCAACTTCAGCTCCGTTCTTCCTGGTCATGTGTAGCCAGTCCAAGAAGAAAGGGGCATTGTGGGATTCCTCCTTGGCAAATGGCTCCACTCTACCAAGCCTCGTGGTTCATTGCTTTTGGTTTTGATTCAGAGATTTAGGGGATTTTGGAGGTGGAGAAGATAAAGCCTTAGGGATTTTTCAGTCATGCAGCTCCCTTAAAGAAAAAATTAACAGCTGACCAACTTGCTGGTGGAGCCAGTCTCCAAACACGTGTCCCTATGGTATAGGGGACTTAGATTTTAACTTTTGCTCCTTTTATTTTGCCATCTACTTTTATTCTGTTGTGGAGGTGGGAATCAAACATGCAGGGTCTCACACATGCTGGGCACCACTGTGCCTCTAGCCAGGAGTTGTTCTTTATCATCCCTCTGGACCCAAAGACTGCGTCCATCTTTGCCCTGCCTCAAAGCAACTCAAAACACACATTAGACATGTAATTGGAGAGGTTTGTCTATTTTTGTGTGTCCTCCCAAGTGCCAGGCTTACGTCCAGCTGTTCTTCTGACTTCTGGCCTCACGTGTACCATTTGAAGTAGAGAACTGAGAGCAGCAGTCCTGCATCTGGATGACGAAGACTCTCAGCTACCTTGACCTTCTGGGAATGTATCAGAGGGATTTGGAGGAACACTGGTTTCCCTGCCCATCACTTGCCTTTTCCTTGTGTGAGGTGACTGGTCAGCCAGGCCATGTCCCCACCACACCCAGGAGCAGGAAGAAGAAAAGAGATGCCGTCTCCTGGGAGCTCCATGGAGCCTTGTCACCACCTCACTGCTGTCCCCTGAGCTCCACAGCACACCCACACCCTGTCACTGTTGCCCTCCCGAGTCGCTCGTTCTTCCCGCTAGGAGGCAGGAACCCTTGCTTGCCTGTTCTCTCCTTTTGAAATTTTTACTTTAAATTGGTGGATAAAAAGTTCGTTTCATTACAGCACGCCCAGACATATTTTGTTGTGGTTCACCCTCCACCTTCTCTCCAGTTTCAGCTGCCGGCATGAGGCTTTCATCCGTGTGTCCTGTTGTCTTCTTTTTCAACACTTCTTACTTCCCCCACACCTACACACACAATTGTGTGCAGAAAAATAGATGCTTCTCTTTCTGAATCTGGGTCACCTTGTTTAAAGGAATAATTTCCAGACCAATCCAGAGTTGTCACATTTCACCTTTTACAGCCAAATGAATGGCCTTTGTTGTACGCAGCACGCTGTCATTATCCGTTCGTCTGTTAATGGGCGTCTGGGTTGGATCCAGTTCATCGCCACTGTGAAGAGAGCAGTGGACATAGATGTTGAAGTGATGGGATACAGAGCCCTTTGGTCATAGACTGCAGGCTGCTGCTGGGTCAGACGATAATTCAAGTTTTTGAGAAAACTCCATCCTGGTTTCTATGAGGCTTTACCAATCCGCACTCCCGCCAACGGCAGACATGTTTTCTTCTTTCTGCACAGCCTCTTCAGCCTTTGGTGTTATGATCTCCTGAGGACAGCCATTGTGAGTAAGATAAGATAGAACGTCAAAGTAGTTTCAGTTTGCATTTCCCTGAAAGTTAAGGCTGTTGAACCCTTTTTAAAAGATTTATTGGCCATTGTCTCTCTTTTTTAAGAACTGCCTGTTCAAGATACCCCCACAATAGACTGCTGGCAATGGTCAAGAGACAGCCGGGACTGACCTACTCTGGTGATGGGATGGCCAAACACCCTAATATTGTGCCAGAAACGCCATCCAACAACTGAGGGATCTGGATGCAGACATCCACAGCTAGGCCCCAGGTGGAGCTCCGGGAGTCTAATTAGCGAGAAAGAGGAGGGTTTATATGAGCGAGAATTGTTGAAACCAAGGTTGGATAAAGCACAGGGACAAATAGCCAAATGAATGGAAACACATGAACTATGAACCAATGGCTGAGGGCCCCCAACTGGATCAGGCCCTCTGAATAGGTGAGACAGTTGATTGGCTTGATCTGTTTGGGAGGCATCTAGGCAGTGGTACAGGTTCTGTGCTCATTGCATGAGTTGGCTGTTTGAAACCTGGGGCTTATGCAGGGTCACTTGGCTCGGCCTGGGAGGAGGGGACTGGACCTGCCTGGACTGAGTCTACCAGGTTGATTTCAGCCCTCGGGGGAGGCTTTGCCCTGGAGGAGGTGGGAATAGGGGATGGGCTGGGGGGAAGGGGAGGGGAGCAGGATGGGGGATAACAAGGGAATCTGTGGCTGATATGTAGAACTGAATGGTATCGTAAAATAAAATAAAAGGGGAAAAAAAACCTACCTGTTCATTCCACTAACCCGTTTCTTAATTGGCATTTTGGACTTTTTTGCATGTTTAATTTTTGAATTTCTTTATCTATTATAGATATTAACACCTGACTGAGATAGAGCTGGCCAAGATTCTCTACCCTTCCATAGGCTGCCTGTTCCTTTTACTGTGAGAAACTTTTTACATTTTAGATTTGCTAAATCTTGGGACATATAGAAACTACAGAGGCAACACCCTTATCTTCCCAAGAGAACACTGGATTTGTGGGGAAAGGAATTGGGGGGGGGGGAGCTTCTCTCCCCTTCATTTCTGGCCACTCTCCAGGCATTTCATACAGGTTCCTACTAGATGAAAGCATTGGTCTGTTTCTTAGTTACTCTTCCCAGCCCAACTCTTGTTCTCAGAGATGATGTCTTGGGAGAAACAGCCTGCATGTGAGCCTCACGTGAGACTGCCTTTGGGGGGACATGGACAGAAAATACTATGAAATGAGAAAGCACAGTGACCCACAAGCTAGGAATTAGAACTCGGGTTCACATGTTGGCTCGAGTGCTCCAGTCCCCTGAGCCCACACTGAACAAGGCCAGCAGACTGAACAGGCCGTGAGAGGATGGAGTGGAGAGTGAGAGAGGAGAGATGTTAAGAGAGGGGACCAGGAGCCGAGAGAGACAGTCAGGCAGAAACGACTGGACTACACGGGGATCAGAGGCTAAGGAAAGGGCAGCAGAGCTCAGGAGCTGCAGAGGTTCGGGATGGGGTGAAAACTGCTGAGAGGAGCCCGGAGTCGATAACAGGCACTGGAAGAGCCTGACAAGCAGTATTGGCTTTGATACATTAAATATAACAATATATACTTGATAAAATCTGTAAAGTATCCTGAAGTCAAGTCCTTGTTTTGTTTTGTTTTTTTCTTTTGGTTGGTTTTCTTTTTGTTTGTTTGTTTTTTGTTCATTTGTTTGTTTGCTTTTTTGAGACAGGGTTTCTCTGTGTAGCCCTGGCTGTCCTGGAACTCACTCTGTAGACCAGGTTGTGCTCGAACTTAGAGATCTGCCTGCTTCTGTCTCCTGAGTGCTGGGATTAAAAGCGTGTGTCGTTCAGATTTTTCTGATCTGGACACCATTTCTAAACATTCTGGCTCTCAGTCAATTTTCTGCCAGTGGTAGAAGGCTATAGTTCCAATAACAAGAATAAACAAAGCTTTAGAAGTTTACAAGCACATACTGTCCTAACATTCAAAAGATGGAGACTAGAGGAACTGCTTACAAATTCCTGGAAAAATTCTAAAGTAAATTTAAAAAGATTCCTTGATAGTATGAGTAAAGAAAATACTGATTGCTTGAAAATGACATAAACCCTAACCCTAACCCTGAGGAAGGAAGGAAGGAAGGAAGGAAGGAAGGAAGGAAGGAAGGAAGGAAGGAAGGAAGGAAGGAAGCTAAGAAGACAAATGGAATCCTTAGGCCACAATTCCAATATAAGCAGAAATAGCTAGAAGTTTGACTCCTACAGGATGAGAGAACCCCCGGACAGGCTGTGAACACAAATGGGGGCATATCAAATTAGGGCCTGAAAGGACTCATTTACAAACCCTCTTACAAGAAAAAGAGAAAGGTCATGGATATAGCTCAGTTGGTTGAGTACTTGCCTGGTATCCATTGCCTGGTTGCACTCCCCAGTACCCCACAAACTGGGCATGGTGGTGCAGATCTGCAATCCCAGCACTAAAGAGGTAGATACAGCAGACTGGAAGTTCAAGCTTATCCTTGGCTATGTAGGGAGTTGGATTCCAACTTGGAACATATGAAATACTATCTCAAAGGAATAGTGGAGAGAGGGGGTGAAGCATGGAGGGAGGGAGAGGGGAGGGAGAGGGGAGGGAGGGAGGGAGGGAGGAGGGGGAGGGAGGGAAGGAGGGATAATGAAATGCTTGGACTTTAGTAAACTCTATTTAAGGCAAATAAAAGCCTCCGCTTGAGGTGGGGTTTTCTTTCAAATTTCTCTATCACATATTTATGTAATGATGAAGGAGCCTGCCTCCATTTTAGGCTTAAAATCCCTTTTGTAGCAAAGAAAACCCAGGCCTGTTCCTGTTTATGATTAAACATCTGTTTCTCAGGGATTGGGCTGTGCCCCACCTGTGACCTTAATTATAAATGACTCTGCACTGCCTGTTCCAGGAAACAACAATCATGTCTTTGTTTGAAAAAGTTGTAATGACCATCTTGCAACCCTGCCTTCGTTTCAATAGGTTGTATGACTGCCTTGTTATGACCACTTTTGCAACCATGTTTTTGTTTCAGGAGGTTGTTATGACTAACTTATTATGCTTATGTTCTGCTCCTGTAACCCCACCTATTTGCCTGCCAAATCCCCCATTTGGAAACCCCCTACCCTGAGCTATAAAGGCCTTGTCTTCCTCAAGTCCAGTGCTGATCTCTTGAACCCCACTTTTAGAGGGGACACAGCCTGTGTACACAAATTAAAAGGCTTGCTTTAATTCATTTGGCCATGATGATTTGGGTTGGTGGTTTTTCTCATCTCATCTTCGGGATTAACAGTAACGTGTATTTCATCTGTATCTCTACACATACACCTGCATATGTTGCCTGTATGCATATGCATGTAGCCTCCAAAGCAATATTAAAAGTAAATAATGTTAGTGTAGGATTGAAAACAGAAGCCAGTTGCTGGGTGTGCAATTTGTCACACCTAGTCTCCTTGGCACTGACCCACAGAAGACTGTGTGGTCACACCTAGTCTCCTTGACTCTTAGCCACAGAAGACTGTGTGGGTCAACCATGACTTCTCATATTACAACTTACGCTGTGGCCAGCAGAAATGTGTGTCATGCTTGCTTATTATAGCATGCTTTCTCACCTTGTGCCGTTCTGGGTGGTTCTCACTAATTGTGGCTATGCTGCATCCCAAGGTAACTGCTATTCAATCACTTGGTGTCTGAGTCTTGCTGAATTTCAGGAAGGAACCTGGGCTGTTTGTTCTTTTGCACTCGGGTGCGTCAATGGTTCGACCTGGCAGACTGAGACTCTCATCTCCTCTCCAAACCAAAGTTCAACAGAAACCTGCCTGGTTTCTGTGGTAAACAGATTTCTGTGGCAAGCTGGGAACTTTATAACAACGTGACATGCAAGGAAAATCTGATTCCACACACATAGCCCACAGACAATCCAGCACATTATTTAAATGAATAATGGCACTGTGATCACTTAATAAAAAGCCTGGTTTGAATGCCTGCATGTATGGTTCCCGCTAGTGTACAGTTTGCAGTTTTTTGCAGTGGAAGGTAACTGTCTGCTGAGTGCCAATGTGTGGGAAAGAGTAAACAGTACTGTCATGTGCAGTGGAAACCGGCCAGGCAAAGTTGAATACACCCAGATTTCGCTTTCCCAAGCCAAAAGAAGGATCTCTGGCTTCTATCTGTGACCCTTGGTTCCAGAGGAGGTGATAGGAAGAGATGGACAGCCACCAGGAAAAGTGTCTTGTGTATGTACAGACACATTTTCTTATGTTAAAAATCAGTACAGCAGTACATAACATTCATATACATTGATGTGTACATTATATTCATAACTCTATTCTCCCATCCTTTCCAACTTCAACATCCCTAGCATCTCCCTCAGTAACTCCTCTGAAATAGAGGCCGGCTCTGAGAAGTCTGTTGGAATAAATATTCCTGGAGGAAAAGTCTTTTGTCTCACATTTCTTAATTTAAATTTTTGAGAATTTCATAAAAGAGTACTGTATTTACATAATTTCCACCCTTCTCTGCCCCATATAACTCCTTTCATGTTTTCCTAATTCCTTCTTAAATTCATGAGTTTTTCTGCTTTAATTATTATCATTTTACACACACACACACACACACACACACACACACACACACACACATGTATATGCAAATACAACCTGCTGAGTCCACTTAGTGTTGGCCATTTGTTTATGTGTTTTGGGCTGACCGTTCAGATTGGATAACCTATCAGGGGCCCATTCTTAGAGAAGACTAAATCTCCCTTGCTCAGCAGCCATTGATTTCCAGTAGCATCTAGTGTTGGGGGCCGGTGAGATTTCCCCCATCCTCATGGATGTACCAGCTGGGTCATCATTGTCCTGGTCTTGCTTAGACAACCATTTAGTTGAGATTTTATAGGTACAGCTTCCTTGTCATAGACCAGCAGTTCTCAACCTGTGGGTCATAACCCCTTTGGGTTTTGGTTTTGTTGTTGTTGTTGTTGGGGGAGTACTTGTAACAGAGGCCTTCAACATCCCTCATTCTCGGTTATGAGTCTGCAGTCATCAACACCATTTCAAAAGACACGTCCAAGCCCATAGCAGCTGGCAGCAGCATAGATCATGGATTTCCACATGACTTTGGTTGGCAGCATAGATCATGGACATCAACATGGCCCAAGGTGGCAGCATGGACCACAGACACCAGCAAGGCCTCCTACAGCAGCGCAGACCACGGAAGTCTTTCAAGGAGACTTAGTCCAGAAAATGAACCGTTCTTTATCTCAGCTATCTTGTTGTTGTTCAGTCAGGGTGACCATGTGTCTGGAGGCAGGACCTGCGAGATCTCCAGGCTGCTGTACACCGCCCTGCTCTCTGCTCCAGACACCCTGCTGGCAGCTTTGGCACAACCAGCATGCTTCTGCACTCTGCTCCCCACAGTAGGGGAGCAGCACAAGCGGAGGCAGCAGCAGCTGGTGGCCCAAGGACCCGACCCACTCATGAACAACACGCTCCTGTGTCTATGGCAGGGCTCCCACTGCTGAGAGGCACCGGCCCCACTTCTCTCCACTCTGCATGCCACGTGCTCTGCCACCTTCTTTTCTGATTCCATGAAACCACTTTCAAAGCGTTTCCCCATAAGACCTGCCTTTTTTTTAGTTGTTCTGGAGGTGTTGTGTGATCTGCAGACTCATCCCTCACTGCCGCATCTCCCTTAGAAGCTTCTGTGGGTCTCTCAGACTTCTCAGAGTAGCCTGAGGCCCTGAGGGTGCTGGAAGATGTCACCGTCTTCGCTTGGTCTTGGAAAACTATCCTATAATCCTCCCATAAGTCACACACACACACACACACACACACACACACACACACACACACACACACGGTTTTCAGCAAATGGATATGATGATCAATATTAATTGTCAACTTGTCTAGACCTGAGAGGGCCCCTGAGCATGTCTGTGGGGAATTATCTTGATTGATTGAAGTAGGAAGACCCAGTTTGGTTGTGGGCTAGGCTATTTCCTGAGGTGATCTTGGACTATATAAAATGGAGAAAGATAAGCATGTTTCTCGACTCTGCGTTTATCCCTCCAACTCCTGCCACTGTGACTTGGCCACCCTGAGAGGCTGCAGTCTGTGAGCCAGAGCAGAACAGGAAAGGAAACTACACAGTAGACTAGGGAACCCTCGGCAAAGCAAAGGTGTCTGGGGAGATGATGACAAGTAGGGCCCAGCACCGTGTATGTCTCCAGTTCTCTTCATTCCCTTAGCTGGCGGAATCCATGCCTTAAGCATAGTTTGGCATTTTAACAATTTACTTTACTTAATCAATAAAATTAATTGAAGTCTTTTTGTTTGTTTGTTTTGTTTTTTTGAGACAGGATTTCTCTATGTAGTTTTGGTGCCTGTCCTGGATCTTGCTCTATAGACCAGGCTGGCCTTGAACTCACAGAGATCCACCTGGCTCTGCCTCACAAGTGCTGGGATTAAAGGCATGAACCATCACTGCCCAGCTGAGTTCAAGTCTTAATACTGTTATTATAGTCAAAAAGCACCAGCCAGTGTGGGCTTTAAAATCTCCAGACAGGTAAATGTCTTCTGTGTATGATTAGATTGTTCTGGAGAGCAACATTAAGACTCATAAAGATGATGATTTGCCAGTTTACCACACCTAGACAATGGTTTTCCCCTGAACTGTGACGCTCCCAGCTTGTATGTGCCTCAAACAGTATACTCTTTCTGGAGATCATGTCAACTTGTACTTGGGTATCTCAGTCACCCATTCTTACGTGTTGTTAGATTGCATGTAACCTAAGGAAAATGTCTACTGTGGCCTTCTTAACTCAAAGATAAGAACTAAGCAGCTGAAAATATCCACCCAAGAAAATAAAAAGTATATCAATACTTCCTCAATATTACTGTAGTGATGCAGAGCCTTGGGGTGGACCCCACACAAACAGCATCAGAATCCCACACAGGGGTAGAGATGACTTATGTGGTCATCCCCAATGGTTAGTCTACTCCCTTCTCAAAATGAATATGTATTTCCATCTATAGTTTACAATTACACACACACACAAACACACACACATAGCTAGATAGAATATTTAGTAAGAAAAAGATGTCAAACCCACTCGGAAACCTGAGGGTTCTTGCCAGGGTCAGCTAAACAGTGATTTTATAACTCTGTGTTGAACTAGAAACAAACTGTTACCACAAGTAAAGACCCAAGGTTTATAATTCGTTTATTTTGTAAGAGTAACAGACTCATAGAAATCTCATATGTTATTTTTATTAACTTTCACTTTTCTGTGCTCTATTTCTGAGGGGAGAAGAGAAAAACATGACATTTTGATTAAAACAGAGTTGGAGCATAATCTAAGAATGTCTAAGATGGAGCCACAAGGTCATGTGTATCTGCATTATCATGTCCATTAAAGGAAAAGACAAGAAATTCTGAGCAACACCATAGAGTGGCCGACTATCATGTAGAATACTATGTATGTGCTGTTGACAACTTGAAATCAGCCTAAACACACAACACCGTTTGCTGACACACTTCTGTACATAGATGCCATTCGAGGGATATTTAAAACCTGTGTCCTCAGACACTGATGGCATTGGGGGAAGTTGTTGTGTTAAAAAGAAATGCATGTTTGTCATCTCGATGGGAGAATTAAAGATGGAAAACCTAACAATATCAGTGTGAGGAGAGTGGGGGTGGTAGAAGACCCTCATTCTGATCGTTCTGGTCCATCAGGTTTTCTGTACACCCCATGTGCTCCTGGTGAGTGCACACAGTCTGTAACTGGAGGCTGTTGAAAATGTTTGGAAAATAAGAACTAAGGTCCAAGACAACAGGAGGAGAGTTGCTGCTCATCCGTGTCCATTTGAATGGACTTTAGAAGCTACATAGTTAGAGGAAGCAACATGGAGGTGCAGGGTCTCTAAATAACTAGGCTGGAAATTAACATTTTAATAAAAGATATATTTGCTTGTGTGGGGGTACTTATGTGTAGGAGGCCAGCTGCGAACTGTCCAGGGTTCTTGGGGGAAGAGTGAGGAATGAGGAAGTATTAGATAGAAAGATAGATGGAGACAGAAAGACAGACACAGGACAGCTTTAGGAGGATCCTGGGTCAATACCCAGCAGCCTCAAGTTTATGTCTAATGGGATTTTTATACACTAGCAAGGGGAGAGTGAGGTAGATCATTGAATCTACTCTCAGAAAAAAGATAAAGAAATAATAGGATAACTGGGTAGATCATTAAATTTACTCTAAAAATAAAAAGAGGAAGATATAAAAATGACAAAGGCAGATTATTGAATCTATTATGAAAAGAAAAAAGAGAGAATATGAATATGATAAGATAAAAAGGGAGATTATTAAATCTACTTTTAAAAGGAACTACTTGTTTTATATAAGATAAGTAATGAAAATTTTGTCTGAGTTTATCAAATGTTTCTGGACTGGACATTGTTAATATATACAATGGAGTTTTTCATCTGAATCTGTCAAATTTAATGGACTAGACATAATTAATATAATTCTTGACTGTATATATTGTATATACTTATTAGATACAGCTTTTCTTGTATTAGTTATAAGCTTTTTTAAATTTTAGACAAAAAAAGGGAAATATGGGAGTATTGTGTTCCCCAAAATATTGTACACCCTAATAAACTTACCTGGGGTTAGAGAACAGAACAGCCACTAGATATAGAGGCCAGAAAACGGTGGCACACACGCCTTTAATCCTATCACTTGGGAGGTAGACATCCATCCATCCATCCACCCACACTCTCCTCACACTGATATTGTTAGGTTTTCTATCTTTAATTCTCCCATTGAGATGACAAACATGCATCCATCCATCCATCCATCTCTGTGAGTTTAAAGCCACACTAGAAACAGCCAGGCACGGTGACTCACTCCTTTAATCCCAGGAAGTGATGGCAGAAAGCAGAAAGGTATATAAGGCATGAGGACCAGGAACTAGGCTGGTTAAGCTTTAGCTTTAGAGCAGCAGTTCAGCTAAGATTCATTTTGGATGAGAACTCAGAAGCTTCCAGTCTGAGGAAACAGGATCAGCTGAGGAATTGGCAAGGTGAGGAAACTGCGGCTTGTTCTGCTTCTCTGATCTTCCAGCATTCACCCCAATACCCAGCTCCAGGTTTGTTTTTATTAATAAGACCCTCTAACAATATGTGTTACAGGAGAGACAAAAAACCTCCTCCTTTCAAGATCAAAGCACAATGTACAACCAAGTGTAGACCCTTCAAAACACCTGGTAACCAAGCCTTTGGCCAAATCATCTCATTATGTAGCCCTGCCGGGTAAAGCAAACTCGGACTTTCTGACCTTGAGTACAGCCTCACTAGGGAGCCTCTGTGGCCCCCACACTATGACGGTTCCTACACAGGGAGGCAGAAGGAGGTTCCAGTGTCCTCTTCTATCTTGGCTTATCCTTTGAGCGAGTGTCTCTCTCTGAAGTTGAGGACTCCCATTTTCTCTGTCTGGAAGCCAACAATCTCTAATTGCCCCCCCCCCATCTCCGCCTACATTGGAGTTGAGGTCACAGGAGTGCTGGGTTCTGAGCTCTGGCCCGTGACTACAGCAAGTGCTCTTAACCACGCTGCTGTCTCTCCAGATGTTCATAAATTCATATTTTAGTTTCTTACATTTTTCCTGTTTTAGTCACGGCAGTCATTTAAGAATAGGTGTTCTTTTTCTCAGAGATGAAATTGATTTTAGCCTTTCTAAAACTTACCTTTTAACTTTTCCCCCTGCCTTTTGATTCTGCCCTGTGTTTTCATCTTTCTCCAGAAAACTCAAAGCAGTGACTTGATGCCTGCTGGAATCAAGGCTCTTGGCTACAGTGAAGGTCATGGAAAATGTCTGAGATGAGCCTCGCACAGTGCTGAGAATTGATGGTCCTGAAGCCACAGCTAAAAGGCCTTCCTCAGTTTCTCATTCCTTTCTGCTCTTTTTGTATGCCTCACCAAAGGCTCAGTCCCCAGGGGTGGCTCTAGTGAGAGGTCCCTGGGTAATGAGAGTGCTGATTTCAGTGATAAGTTTATGGATTCATGAGGAATGGCCACACTGACCTGGCCCAACTCGGGGTGTCATCATGAACAGCCACCTCTTTCCCTCAGTGGTTTGTCTCATGTGGCTGTCACAGCGTCTGACACATACTCATCCAAAATTGGTGTTTGGACTCTGCGGAGGATGTTATTAACCTCCTATGTTTGCTTTGCTCTCTGCTCCTGAAACTTGAATTTCCTCACAAGTCTGTTAGGAATTCTAGCAGGAGATCTCCTGAGACCAGGAAAGGATTTTCAACCCTTAACATCATCATTAGCAACAACAACAACACTGGTGCGTATACCCACAAATTAAAAATTAGATAATTCTAAGAAAAATTCTTATTTCTGTGAGGATTGGATGAGATCATTTATTAGACACTTAAACTCACTATAATAGGTGGCTGATCTGTGTATATCAGCTGACTCTAAATTTCATGTCTCCAAGACAGTTTATGGAAGGAAACAACAGGGGCTGCTGAGGATGTTTGACTCGGAAACTGTATCTAGTCACTCCAACGCTTGCCAAGTCCATGAACTGAGCATCTCTAAGTAGTAGGTGTTTAACTATAAGACAGTAACAGTTACCACTAAGTCCATTGTGAGAGGTAAATATAATTAAAAGCAAGTTCCTGATAAATCCCTAAAATTGACAAACGAAGCCTTTATTGTTGTTGATAGCATTAATAATCAGTGAGAGCCAGAAGGGAAAGCTACAGTTCTGAAGACTCTCTACATGGGGATAAGATAGAAAAGGAACCCCAAAACAGAAAAAGACTGTTTGACTTCCTCTACTCCTAAAATCCACCCAGAGTGAACATGGGGTGTTATCTTTTCCTCATCTCAGAAATGCAGTATAATGGAAACAGCGACCAGGCCCAATCTAAATGAAGATATCTACAGGAATAACACTTCCAGAGACACAGGATTTGTTTTGGCAAAGGAAGAGTTTTCTGATTGTTTTGGTTTTCTCCTCTTGGAGCCAGGCAGCATTTGGCTTTGAGAACTCTGGGCATGGTCACCATATGTCACTACATTCTTTCTAGAGCAATCTCAATTTAAAATTTTGAGTCATGTCACCCTCAAAGAACTCTTGTATTTGTGAGACCATGGGTCCTTACTTGCAATTCAGAAAACAAGGTCAGTGTGACTAGACATCAGGACCTGACAGGGTCTAGAGCAGTGGTTCTCAACCTTCCTAGTGCTCTGACTTTTTAACACAGTTCCTCATGTTGTGCTGACCCTCAATCATAAAATAATTTCATTGCTGCTTTAGAACTATAAATTTGCTACTGTTATGAATTGTAATGTAAAATCTGTGTTTGCCGGTGGTCTTATGTAAACCTGTGAAAGGGTCATTAGACACCCCAAAGGGGTTGTGACCCACAGGCTGAGAACTACTGGTTCAGACAGAGAGCTCAGGAAAACGGGGTAGGTCATGAGCTCAAGAAAAATGGGCCTGTTTCCCCCTTTTCTCCTCACATTTGATGCCAAGCTCTGGTTTGGTGCTTCACTCTAAATTTTAGAGTCTAAATGAGAAGGTGATGGGTTTCCAGGGCAACGGTGACGAGTCCCAAGTTTTCCCAGAGTCATCAGTGTTCAGGAGATGCCGTGTAGTCTGTTAACTTCCGACCGAGAGAGCGAATGCGGCCAGGGAGATGGCTGAGCTGGTAAGCGCCTGCTGCGCAAGCGTGAGAACCTGATTCGATCTCCAGAACCCACATTCTAAACAGCCAGTGGTGGTGGATTGTTCCAGCAATGCTCGTGCTGGAGAGGTAGACAGTAGGCTCCCGGAGCTTGCTGTTTGGAGTGTGTGAGCAACCCTGTCTCAGAGAGAGAAAGATGCTTGCCACTGGCTTCTGCCTCCACACAGAGGCACACACAAGCACATACTCATGCACACTCTACCACACCCACACACACAAAGAGAAATGGGAGAAGGGGTTCATAAGTAACTGATAAGGCTCATAAAGTCACTGAAAGTTCTAGCATAAACAACATGGCTGGATGTCCAGCATTCATTAGTTCCATCCTGTACTAGTGATGACCTCGGAATGTGACACTGTTATTCTTTCATGCTTTTGTGGAAATGGACTCAGAGAGACTAAGCACCTTGCTGAGACTAGTGGCAGATCTGGGACTGAAGCCAGGCTTACCCAGGGTTTCTCAGTATGTAGACTCATCATACATTTCAAGTATGTATTTTTTAGACAAGAAGATTGAGGGTCAGCACCTGCAATTTCTGGGGTGACTGTGGAGCTCTGGGAGTATCAGGAAGGCTACCACTCCAGAAGAACAATTCTCTCCAGGAGTTGTTTTACAAATTGGAAAAAAAAAAAAAAATCTTGAAACCAGAAATCCACGCCATGAAAGTAAATGAGTCTGGATGGGATTATTTGGGACCTGCCAGTCCAGGGGTGCTGTGGGTTTGGCTCCACATCATGTTCTATTTTTCAAAGTTTCTGGGAGAGGCAAAACTCAAAACATGTTTCTGCATAGTAATTACCCACTTTAGTCTCAAATCCATGTGTATTTCTAGAGGAGCTGACTACCCTGGACCTGTTTCTTATTTTGGAGGATGCCCCTCCTATGAATGTGTGCAGACAGGGCAGGCCACAGCACACCGTGGCAGCTGAAGGCCTGGCTTAGCCTGCTGGGAGCACAGACTCAAACAAGCACACAGGAAATGAGTGGCCCTGCCCTGGCCTCTGTGCAGTGAGTCAGGGCAGCTTCTTGGGTTGGAGCAGGAAACAGAGGATAACAAATGGGGTACCTGCTGTGCGAGCCTTTGTTCTTGATGCTGGGCACCACCTCATCCTTAGGAAATAATTACACCACCGTGGGGGAGGACAGTGTTCCACAGACACACAGAGCCTGGGACTCTTAAGGTCAACTTTGAGTGGTATCAAGCAATGTATTTCTGGGTAATACATTTTTAAAAACTTAGTGTCTTAATACCACAGCCATTTCTTTATTTTCCATTTGTTTGTGGGTCAACAATCTGGACAACAGCCAGCTAGAGAATTCTTTATCTTCAGCTCTGGGGGCTAATTTATCTGTAAGATACATGGCAGCTTCACTATCGCTTCCCTTGGCCTCCTGGGGATCACCAGGTTTTGTTAGTCAAAGCAGATGTAAATATTCCCAGGTCCAAGAAGAGGAGACAGATGTATGCCTCACTTCTTGATAGGGGGATAACTAATGTGTGGCTATGTTTTAGAACTTCCACAGCCATCTCTAGGACCGTCAATTCTTTAGTATACTATATACACCAAATTCCCTTCTAAAGGCCTTCACTTACTATGGTTTAGGCCCAGGTCTAGGATCTCACCATCAAAACTGATCCAGAAGTCATTAAGTCTTGTCAGGTCCACTTCCTTGGATATGGCTGCCCTAATCCTGGATGCATAAATTGAAAGTATTTTTTTCTATCTGTGTTCCCCCAAATGTGCCAGAGACAGCGACGGGATGGAGAGGAAAGGCGTGCACGCAGGCATGCTTGAGAAGGCATGTGTTCACCAGCTGACAGCACTCCAGCTCAGTCAGGATCATATACCTACTTTAACTAGGGTTTGATCACGCACTGGGACTCAACGGTCCATTCTCCAGGCTCTTGGTTCCCCCTCTGAATCATTCCAGCCTAGGTCTGCAGCCAAACACATCTCTCACTGTGCTTCCTGCTCACAGGAGTTCAGAGATCCAGCCTTGCCTCCCGGCACTGTTTCTGGATCTTTTCATTCACACTGAGAGAATTCCCTTGAAAGCCTTTTGAGTTTTGGTTCAGGTTCGTTCATTTTGCTTTAACAAAGATCTGAGGGCAGATGATTAACAAACAACAGGAATCTCTTCCTGGTGAGACTAAGATTCCAGAGCTGGCAGGATCCATGTCAGGCAAAGGCGAGCTCTCTCAGAATGGTGTCTTGCTGCCACACACACACACACACACACACACACACACACACACACGCACGCACGCACGCACGCACGCACGCACGCACACAGGAAAGCAAAGAGGAACAAACCTATCCCATCAAGCCCATTGATAAGACCTCTAGTCTTATCTATGATGGCCGTTTCCCATCCTCATGACTTGGTACCTTCTAAAGTCATGCCACTTAATGCTGCCATACCAAGCATTAGGAGTAAACAAAGCGATTTTAGGGCACCATATTCTGATGAGAGTATAGTTTCTTTGCTATGTTTTTAATATTGGGGGGGGCATGCTACAGTACAAGTGTGGAGGTCAGAGAACAACTTGCAGGAGCTGGCTCTCTCCTTCCACCACGTGGGTCCCAGGGACTTGGCAGCAAGCACTCTCACCTTGCTGGAGCTGGCTCTCTCCTTCCACCACATGGGTCCCAGGGACTCGGCAGCAAGCACTCTCACCTGCTGGACCATCTTGCTGGTCCCGTATTAGCTTTTGTGTGATGATTTATAGAATTAATTTCAACAAAAATCCATAGTCACTCGTACTTTAAGATTAGCTATTTGCAATCCTGGACTTTGGGACCATTCTGAGGCAATGCTTCTGGGACTCTCAGAAATACAACAGTGACCTGTGAGTCCTATCAGCTATGTCCATAAGATTCTTAGAGAGCTCTTTACTCAGCAAAGAGGTTATAGAAGTCAAGAGAAGTCATATCCAAGAGTATGTAAGATCCCAGACTGCCCCCTCACTTGACGTTTCTGCCATTATGAAGACTGCTGGAAGGTTGAGCTGAAGATGATTGAAGGGGAGTTTACCAGAGTCCAGAGAAAATGTCCATTTGGAGACAATGTCTTTTTGTAGACTAGGCCTTGGATCTGGAACCAAGCTGCCTGTGAACCTCAGGAACTATTGATCCAGTTACTGACACATAGACTTGGTATCACTAAAGGCTCAAAGCAGCTAGGCTTCTTATTTGGAAGCTCAAGGTTGCAAGAGAAGAATTCCATCAAGAAAAGCAGAAGATGCACATCCTTTGATGACCTGACCCCAAGTCATTTGGTGTCATGTCCAGTGCTTTCTTTTGAGTCACAAACCCACTCAGATTTAAGGGAACACTTCTCTACAGGAATGTCAAAGAATTTGAGGACATATTTATATCACACCAAGCTTCCACAGGAAAATCCTTCCACAGAAAGGGACATTTAGCTTGAAGCTTAAAAAAGATGAGGTAAAACTGTGGGGTGTATGTAAAAGGCAGCTCAGGACAAAGACGACGGCAGAGGTGAGCATAAAGCCCGCAGGGACACAAGCTTCCTGGGACTGAGCTGGCAGAGTGCAGTCAGGGGCCAAGAATCAACTCCGTGGAAGAGCGTTTTCAGAACCACTCTCAGGTAAATAGGATGGGGAGTCAATTCTGGATGCACACTTTCCAGAACCCTCTAGGACTATCCTTCAAGAATGTTCCTCACCATGATTGAAGGGGAATTTACCAGAGTCCAGAGAAAATGTCCATTTGGAGACAATGTCTTTTTGTAGACTAGGCCTTGGATCTGGAACCAAGCTGCCTGTGAACCTCAGGAACTGTACACACCCAAGAGCTGACCAACAGGTGACTGTTTCTGGGAGAGTAGATGAAGGCTGGATATGAGGGCTGAAGTGTCCCTGTGTGATGGAGAATGCAGCCTCCTGCAGTGTGAGGTGAAGAGAAAAGAGATTGCATTAGGGAACCTGAGCCAGGTCCTTGCAGTTACATTTGTCAAGGCTTCAGGCAGGGAAGAGCTGAAGGAGCATTGGAGAGCTTGATTTATAATGTGAAAAGTGATATTCAGGTTCCCTTTATACTAATAGTATAAACTATTATCCTTGGAAGTTTGCAGTACAAGCTGATGTGTTTATACTATGTCCTGGGGACAATATGCAGCTATTGTAGGATTTTAGTCTGACAAGTGTTGTTTATTTACTGGTATCTCACAAGAACCTGCAAGGGTGCCTGGGATACTGTAGACCCACAATACACATATTTGAGTGAGTTACTGACATTTGAGTTTTGAGAAGGTTGCTCTGCAGTAGTGAGAATACTCCCAAAGAGAGTGGACTGAGAATTTGGGGACATGAGTTAGATTTACTCTTAAATCTGGAATGTCCCCTCAGAGACTACTGTGTTGAAGGCTTGACCCTTTGCTGGTGATGCTGTGGGGAGATGGTGGGGTGTCTAGGAGGTGGGCTTTCACTGAAGGAAGTAAGTCATTGGGCCATATGCCCATCCCAGGACAATAGGCTGAACCTGAGAACCAAAGTAAAGCTACCCTCTTTATAAGTTGACTCTCCAGGTAGTCTGCCATGGTAGCAGATAGTGATGTGGAAGACTCTAGAAGTAATAAGAGGTGTTGAATAATGTCCCGATTTAAAGCTATTGTGCTGGGGATAACTGCAAGAAAAGAAATACAGAGGTCTGAGGCTGTGTCTGAAACACCGCTCCAGTATTTACAGTGTTACAGTATGGGTCCATCTCCCACACTATCTGTGGGATCACTGACAGCAAGCTGTAGCTTCCTCATCTCACTGAGGGAAATGCCTGGAAAGACATATGAACACTCCCGAACAGAAGTACACTGGATTAATTATGCACAAAAGGATTAGAATGTGATTCTTGTAAACAAGATGCCTTTGTTCAGTTGAGGAAGCTGTCCTGGACAGTTGGCACAGACTGAAATCTGAGGGTCTTTATGTAGTCCACAAAGCTCTGATGCCACCTGGACCATGCTCCTCTCCCTTTCTCCTTTACTACTGGCTTCCTTTCTCTTAACCAAACAGCCAGTTCTGCTTTCCATCTCATGGTCCCCTCATGCCTACATCTGTAGTTCTCTCTGCTCTTCCTCTAGCTCTCTACTTTGATTGGCATTATCATAACTCAGATTAAAGCTCACTTTTCCAGATGAGATGTCCCCTGACTATTTAGTGTAAAGCAGTCAGAGTGGCTCACACCCCATCATGGCCATTTCCCTTCCTTCACAGTTATCATGATACCTGAAAACAACTAGCTCTGTGTGTGTGTGTGTGTGTGTGTGTGTGTGTGTGTGTGTGTGTGCATGTGTGCACATGCAATGGATTGAAGTGAAGGGAAGAGTGACCAGTTCTAAGACTTCAGGTAAGAAAGGTAACCCAGAGATCAGAAAGCGCATGAACACCACAGACCTCCAGTTCAGAAGCCATCAGGTGTATTACTGCCCACTACCTTGAAGGCCCATGTCTGGGCTTGAACTGCATGGGTATTAAAGGAGAAACCTTAAACAAGTCTGGCTTTGGAGCTGTGAGCCCTTGGGCAAGTTGTCCAACTCTCATGGGGACTTCCTCAATTTGAATTCTGCTCCCTGAGGTCAGTATAGTTTGTTAGCTGTCCTTGAGTTGAAGGGATTGCAGACAGAGGCACACTGAGCACCTTCTCTGTAAGTTGTGCTCAATGCCATTTGGGCATCTAGAAATACTGAAAGGTCTAGACACACAACTGAGAAGCAATACAGATCAATGGAGATGTATATGATTAGGGGTCCAAGAAAGGAATGTGCAAGCAAAGCTAGACAGGAAGATTTTAGACTAATGTCTCTGTTACAGTCTTTTATGATGTGCTCAAACAAAGGTTTTCCTGGTAGAAGTATCACAGAGAAGGATACATTTTCCCCAACTGGACATTCTTTTTGTCCTAACTCCTCTGTAACACTATGCCTGGCTAGTAGGGAGGGAACTCACTCATCACCATGATTAATATTAACAGCGACTTCCTGAGAATAGCTTCTCTGAACAGCTTCCTGTCCATGCCTGGGTCCTGCACTTATTAATCCAGTCTCTACTTGCATTCTCCTCATTGTGTCCCTTACATTGTAATTAGACACTTATTCATTACCTGAGATTCACACTAACACTAGGTTCTTTGAAGACTGGCATTGTGACATTTGTATCAGGTATGTAACTTGATGCATGGCACAAACTGAGGACAGAAGATTGTAGGCAGAGTTTTTCTGTCCTGGCAGTCACTTCCAAATAACTGCAAGAGACCTAATATTAATTATAAACGCTTGGCTGATAGCTTAAGCTTGTCTCCAGTCAACTCTTAAACTTAAATTAACTCATTTCTATTAATCTATGTGCTTCCCTGAGACTTGATTACCTCATCTACGAACTTCCCATGTTGTTTCTTCCATATCTGGCTCAAGACTCCTCAGACTCCAGCATTCTCACTGCCCCCAAAATCCTTCCTAGCTATTGGCTAATCAACTATTTATTAACCATGAGAGCAACACATTTTCACAGTGTACAGAAGGATTATTCCACCGCAAGAGGTGATAGATAGATAGATAGATAGATAGATAGATAGATAGATAGATAGATAGATAGATGATAGATAGAGATAGGTGATAAATGACATGATAAATTATAGATAGATGATTGATAGATGATAAAATATAGATCAGTGGTTCTCAACCTATGGGTTGAGACCCCTTTGGGGTTGAATGACCCTTTCACAAGGGTCACAAATCAGATATCCTGAATATCAGATATTTATATTACAATACATAACTATAGCAAAATTACAGTTATGAAGTAGTAACAAAAATAATTTTGTGGTTGGGGGTCACCACAACGTGAGGAACTGTATTAAAAGGTCACAACATTAGGAAAGTTGAGAGCCACAGATATAGATGATAAATAAGTAGATAATAGGTAAATTGGTAGATAATAGATAGACTGTAGATTATGATTGACAATAAATAATATCTGATAGGTGATAAAAGATAGATGATAGACTGACAGAAGGTAGATAGATGATTTCTATTTGAAAAGTCATCTGAAATGAAAGAATTAGAAACAGGTCTGTCGACAGAACAGCTTTGTCCTCCACTCAGGGAAGCAGATGTGGAGAGCTTTTTCTCACACTGGCAGCTAGGGCCGTTTGTGGCTGGATCATGAGCTCTCCTTGAACCTTCAGAGTTTAGCTCTTGCTTCTTGAGCCCCGAATAAGAGAAAGAAAAGATGTTTTGAAGTAACCCCAAAGAAAAGTCTGTTTGTTCTCAAGACACTGAGCATGTTGTTCAGTGCAGTGAGTTCATCCCTCATCTTCTTGGAGCCTGTGAGGGTCATAATGGCAGCTGCATTACAAGCCAGTGGTTCAACTCACAGCCACCCAGCTGCCCCAGGGCAATGTTAACTTGGGTAGTTGCTTTTCTTTTCCTTTCTGAGTTAAATAGACTGAAAAGAGAGGACTGTTATAAGCCAAAAAAAAAAAAAAAAAAAAAAGAACAAGAAAGAAACAGGGAAGAGGGTGGTAGGCTGGATGGAATCAATCACTCTTTAGAATGGGGTTTATTAGAGGGAAGTCTAGAAACCATGGGGGTGAGAGATGGGGGAGCCTAGAAACCATGGGGGTGAGAGGTGGGAGGAGCCTAGAAACCATGGGGGGAGGTAAACTATGGGGGTGAGAGGTAGGGGGAGGTAAACTATGGGGGTGAGAGGTAGGGGGAGGTAAACTATGGGGGTGAGAGGTGGTGGGGAGGCAAACCATTGGAGTGAGAGGCAAGACAGAACTCTGAAGCAGGAAAACAATTTGATGGGACAGCACATCAAATCAGAGACAATGTGGTGGCACCTTGAAGACATGGTGAGAAAGAGGTTTCCTTTTAAAAACCTGGAGATGGCGAGCATTCTAAACTTTATGAGAATGTTAAAAGACAGCTTAAGGTAAAGAGTAAAGAGAGGTAGCCTTTGTGTACAAAATGATAGGGAGACCTAAGGAAGCAGAGAGAGCAAGCCTTCAGAGAAGTCTGAGTCTCCCCTATCCTTTCAAGGAGTGGCAGGAAGCTCCACACCATTTAGTCTGGGTTAGTCAACTCAACTCCTGACAGGCATGAGCCAGGTACTTGGTAGGGCGATCATTTTATCTTGCAGCTGAGAGGGGGAGGGGCGGGGTTTGCTCTCTCCCTGGAGATCTGTGAAGGATGTCACAGCCTTCACAGAGGGGATGTGAGGGAGTAGCATGGTCTGATTACTTAGAGAAGCAGGCCTACCAGAGGCTCTCTGACCTCAGGGCTATGAAGGACGTCTTGCTTCTCTAGGGCTCTCTGTGTCTCTGTCTGTCTCTGTCTCTGTGTCTCTCTCTTCCCTTCTGTTGGTCACTACTGCCTTTGTGACAGAGATGACCAGCCTGAATGCAAAGCAGCTCTCACCCCACCCTGGAGCTCACTTTTCAGACAGCAAGAAAATGGGGAGATAATAAAAAGAACCCCAGTGGCCATCCACTCTAGGTACTTAGGAGCCAGGAATTCTTCTATTCTTTGGTTTAATCCGATTACTTCTGAGGACAGAGTCCTGTGAGTGCCTTGAGGTGTATTCAGTTGAGGGGACTTATCCACATAAGACCTGGCACAGCATATGACCAAATAAATTAGAGGAAAAAATGTCCCTTAAAAAGTCCCAACTACAAAGATTAATGTCCAAGAATAAATATTACTATATGACTTACAGGATTTAATGCAGGGAAATACTAAACATACACAATAAGAATATCCTCTCTCTCTCCATATATGTGTGTGTGTACATATATGTATAGCATTTGATATTATATTTAATAAAATGTTCAACACATTATGTTAAAATGTAATGACATGTCACATTAGAGAATGTGTTAGTATTTGTAAAGGAAAATAAAGGATTACTTGGTTAGGGATAATTTTTTCTACTTGATATTAAAATTTTATTTTTCCAACTTTTCAACAATAAACATCTAATTTGTGTAGGCAAAATTAATACTATTTAAACTAAATTATTATTATTATTAATTATCATCATTCTTATGCTGGACTACATAGCAAGGGGGATTATTCTTAAACAGTTTAAAAACAAAGCATGTCAAATAACCAGCCAGCATTTTCGATGGGAAGCCGAGAGACTCATGGAAACAACTTGTAAGCCCTTGCAGCACAGGGGGCCAGGCTGATGCTCGCTATGGTCCCTGCAGAGCCAGTGGCTTCCGTGTTCAAAGCCGGTGCTGTCAGATGCTCCTTTACGGTGCTGTCTGCCTTCCCCGAGTTTGCACTTCAGCTTTTCTCTGCAGTGAGATGACAGCGGCCTGTGGTTTGGGGAGCTGCAAACAGCGGGGAGCACACTGAGGCATGGGCACCTAGTTCTCTCAGGACAGCACTAGATCCAGGTTCCAAAGCCTTGATCTCGAACTACAGCTTTGTTGGCTATGAAGCTAGGCTGACAGAAGCTCCTCCCAGCCTTCGCTGTCCGCGCTCTGTATTTTAAAGCAGGAATGATGCTGATTTGACGACTGTTGTCTTAGCAAACAATTATTTAATCAGCAAGTGTTTACTGAGCACTTACTTTCTACCCTGCTCTAGACACCTTCTACCAGGGTTGAGCCCTGTCTTTAATACAATTTGTAATCCAGCAGAACTGTGCAGACACACACACACACACACACACACACACACACACACACACACACGACAAAGGACTAGCTTCCATAGGGACAGCATGCAGCAGTGCAGGAGCAAACAAGAATTGTCCCAAATCACAAGCCTGCTCAGTAAGTAGGTAAGGGCACCCGCCACCAGATTTGGCGAACTAAGTTCAATTCCTAAGAACCACATGTTTGGAAAGAACAGACTCCTCAAGTTGTCCTCTGACGAGCATATGCACACACAAAAATGAAGACATGTGATGAAAACACTTTTAAAAATCATCCTAAATCTGGTAAAAAGGGTGACATAGAAAATAAAACACAGTGGTGAGCAGGAACTTCCTGTATGAAGACAGAGAGAAGGCAGCCCCAGGAAGGATGTAGACCGGTTTAGTAAAAGATCCAGCAGTCAGAAGTCACTGACAGCCACTCAGAATGTACTGCCCAAGACAAGAGCTCTGAAGTTGCAAGGCTTTGTTTGGAGATAGAATACACTCAAATTTCAGTTGCAGGGGCCAGAAAGGTGACTCGGCAGTTACAGAACTGACTGCTCTTCCTGAGGACCCAGGTTCAGTTTCCAGCACATACATGGTGCCTCACAACTGCCTGTAACTCCTGTTCCAGGGGAACCCAATGCCCTCTTCTGGCCTCCATGGTCACCATTGTACATCCGGTACACAGATGCCAATGCAGGCAAAACACCCATCCATGTAAAATAAAAATGAGTAAGTCTTTCTTTCAAAAGTTTAACTGCTGACATAAAAGCTTTTGCAAAGTTTACTTAAATTTTAAAAAATTATTAGTAATGGTTAGTTGAGGTAGTCTATTACATTAGTATACTATATCATGCATCAAAAGCTGTCTTGAAATTTCTGATGCTAAGAGAAAAAACACATGTGGTCATTAGAATGTTCTCACATTGTTTAACTGTGGCGTTTTCTTTAATGTTCTCTGCATTCTACAAATGTAGCAGGGTCATGTGCCCAGTACGGCTTGTATCCAGGCATAGTGCACATAAGAGCATAAGCAAGATTTGCCATGGGAACCACGGTAAGGCATCTGTGGGATAAAGGAACTGTGACAATCATACCCCAGGAATAATGTACAGAGGACCAAGAGTTCAAGGGTTCCATCTATTTGAGGGTGCTGGGGCTGCACATGGCTGCTTTTCAATGGACACTGAAAATCTAGAATCTGGCTGGGCAGTGGTGGCGCGCGCCTTTAATCCCAGCACTCGGGAGGCAGAGCCAGGCGGATCTCTGAGTTCGAGGCCAGCCTGGTCTACAGAGTGAGATCCAGGAAAGGCGCAAAGCTACACAGAGAAACCCTGTCTCGGAAAAAAAAAAAAAAAAAAAAAAAAAAAAAAAGAAAGAAAGAAAGAAAATCTAGAATCTGTTCCCAAGAACAAGCTGACACCATCAGGAGTAGTCGGCAATGCTGGGAAGCATTTAGTTCAGAGAGGAAGGACACAAAAGGAGACTGTCTTCAAGTGTGAAGACAGCAGGTCGGTGGATGGCATCAGATCTGCTCTCTGCCAGACCCCAAGAGACACTCAGTTGGCCTCTTCAGCTCAATATAAAGATCTCAGTCTCAACACCCCAAACCCACTCTCACTATTAGGAGATGCCTTCTCTAGCACAAAAGTTACCAGCCATATGTGGCCACTCAGCACTTGCAATATAGCTCAGCTAATCTAAGATATGCTATAGATGTAAACTACAACCAGACTTAATAATTACATAGCCCTAGATACCACTTATTGCAATGATATTGAGTATATTGCATTACCTAACATCTGCTGTTAAAATTAATTTCACTGGTTTCTTTTTATTGTTTAATGAATTTGCTAGACATATCAAGATCACATCTGCAACTGGTCAGAAAGGAGCCTGCCAGTCTCAGCTAGGCTGCACACCCCTCTCTCCTAGTCTAGACAGCAAGCTCCTTGCCCAGCCATTCACTGGAGGCTGGGAGACCCCGGACCCTGGACCCCATAGTCAGGGCCTCACAGCAAATCTGACTATAAACCACGACAGAGGACAAACCATGCTGAATTCAGAAAGGAGCTGAAAGACATCAAAAGGTGTTAATTCTAAAACACTCAGCCGAAATACAGCTGAGGGGCATCTTCAAGCTAAAGCTGAACCTATGTATTCCCTAAAGCTGGTGAACAACAGCATCATACTGAGCCAGCAGTAATTGCATTTGGGTTCTTGCTATTATAACCAAGTACAAAATATTTACCAAGCCTGTGTGTTTTGGCTTCTGGCATAGAGACTGCTTTCAGAGTGAAATGAGTGCAGTCAGCATTCTTTTCTACCAGGCAAGCATAAACGGGTGTTGCCTGTCCACAAGTGGGCGGAACTGCTGTGTCCTCAGGAATACGACCTGAACAGACTGTGGTTACCTTTTCAGACTCGCTTTGGTCTGCAAGGTCGAAGGCCTCAGGGCTGAAGAGCACAGTGCTGGATCAGAGGGGCCTTGTTTCAATGGCTGCTTTTTCTGTTGGCCACTGTGTAATGGTAGGCAAGTCACAGGATTCTCCAAAGCCTAGTAGACATGCCCTGTAGACACAGTGCCTTCATATAGTTACCAGGAAGATTCTGATCAGCGAGTGTAAACACCATCGGCCACACCACCAGCATCATTCCCAGTGAGACTACTAGCTCCTTAGGAGTGGGAACCTGCCTTCATTCAGTCAATACACAATAGTTCTTACTGAGGGGTGGGTGCTGGGGATGTGGAGGGAGTACGTTGCCCTGTTCTAGAGTTGATGATCTATGATCTAGAACAAGTCACACATAGAGTAGTCCACAAATACACCATTTCAGTAGAGCTGAGTGCTAAGACAGAAGGCAGAGTAGGGTGAGGAACAGAGGTTGAAGCTGGGGCATGGCAAGCAAGACATTTACAGCTAGGACGTCAGGGAGGTCTCCCCAAGCAGAGATTCAAACAAGGTGCAGAAAGAAGCTGTTGAAGGACTTTTAAAAAAAGAGACTATTTCAGGAAGAAGAGTAGAGTGCATCAGTGCAGGAGTAGATAGAGCACAGGGCTTTGGAGACAGGAGCAGAGCACAGGGCTTTGGAGACAGGAGTGAACAACAATTGCATAACTTGGGCACTGTAAAAGTTATGATCAAACTCTTGACTTGGTCAAGATAAAACTCATTAGTGACCTTGACCAGAGTGAAAGAAGGTTAGAGAGACGGATGTGAGTGGAATATTTTAAACCAACGTAGGAGGCTAATAGCTAGACAAATATGTAACGATGCTTGGAAGAGCTTTGATTAAAAATAGGGCAGAGCAATGCATTGGCAGCTAAGATGGGAGGCACTGGAGTGAATTCCATTAATGGGAATCACTTTTCAGAGGACAAACTGTCAAGGAAGGAGACAGAGGAGATAATTTAATGGTGACTATGGGAACAAGTCCTTGGGTCAATGTAAGAAGAGATGAAGCAGCTCATGTCCCTGTTTCCTCTTCAATGGGAAAAATATGGGGTTGTGCACACAGGCAGAGCCATCAATTTGGTGATGGGTATCTAAAGAGAGATCTGCTGCCCTCCATCCATAGAGCCTAAAGAAGATGAGGGGAGGGAGCAAGGGAAGGCAGTCAGCTGCCGTCTTCCTTCCTGCCTTGACAGCAAAGCCTGCACTGAGGTTCTCAGAAGTCTATGCTGACTTCCTGAAAGGGTTTAGGGCTCGTGACTCACAGAAGGGCCAACTACTCTTCTCTTCCATGAAGCTGCCTCACACCTCACCTGCCTTCAACTCTCTCTCCCACTGCTGAGTTCTGCTCATGGTTAACAGGTAGACTGAGGCCACCAAACATTTCCTAATTGTTTGTTCTGTGGAATACCTATGCGAGAAGCTGAATCCATCAACGGACTCCTAGCCCTGGGCAGGATACATACTTGTCTAGACATCTAGAAAGTCAACAGATGGTAGTCCTGAGGACAGCGCAGAAGAGCCCTGTTGGGAGGCCTTGGCCTTTCACAGCATCAGGAAAGACTAACCCTGCCGGGTCTTCATTCTCTCCAAGCTCCTCTCCAGCCCCCTGAGCTGAGCTCTCCCTACATCTAAAGCCCCTCTCAGTTTCCTTCTCCTCAGTCAGAAAACACCTCTTCTGTTCCCAGGGTCGTGTGTGTGAGTGTGTGTGTGTGTGTGTGTGTGTGTGTGTGTGTGTGTGTGTGTGTGTGTGTGTGAGTGTGTGTGAGTGTGTGTTGTTGTGTGTGTTGTGAGTGTGTGGTGTGTATGTTGTTTGTGTGATGTGTGTGATGTGTGTGTTGTGTGTGTGTAGTGTGAGTGGTGTGTGTTGTGTGTGAGTGTGTGTGAGTGTGTATGTGTGTGAGTGTGTGTGTGAGTGTGTGTGTATGTGTGTGTGAGTGTGTGTGTGTTGTGTGTGGTGTGTGTGTGTGGTGTGTGGTGGTGTGTGTGTGTGGTGTGTGTGGTGTGTGTGTGGTGTGTGTGTGTATGTGTGTGAGTGTGTGTGTATGTGTGTGAGTGTGTGTGAGTGTGTGTGTGAGTGTGTGTGTGTGTATGTGTGTGTGTGTGTGTGTGTGTGTGTGTGCATGTTTACACATGCATGTGCACAGAGGAGCATGCATATGTGGCCTGTGTGGATGTCAGAGGTCAATTTTGAGTATCTTCCTCTACTGCTCTTCACCTATTTTCTCTCTCTCTCTTTCTTTAATTATTATTGCTACATGTGTGTATGCATATACATGTATAAATACAACTTGCTGAGTCCATTTAGCATTGCTGGTATGCATAGTTTCAGGGCTGACCACTTGGGATCAGATGACCAATCAGGGGGCTTATCCCTAGGGAATGATTCTCCCTCTCTCAGGGACATTAATTGCCTGTAGCTCTTTATCTAGCCGGCCTTATTTTTTGAGGCAGGGTCTCTTGCTGAACCTGGAGTTCACTGACTCAGCTAGTCTCCTGGCCGGCAGATGCCTGCTGTCTTCACCTCCCAGATCTAGAAGGACACACGTGTACCACTGTGGTGGCTTTTTACTTGAGTCCTGGGCTTCTAACCTGGGGTTCTCACGCTTGAAACAGCAAGACCTTCCACTGGTGCGCCGTCTCCCCGGCCTGTGTCCCGTCTTTCTGAAGGGTGGTAAGCGATGCATTTCCCCAGCAGCCCAGGGCCAGGCACTCCCCTCTGAAAAAGAGACACTGGTATCAGCAGTGCGATTCCAAGACAGAACTCTGGGTGAGAACAGTACTCCCCAGGGCCTTAGCCTCCTGGACCCTGGGCTCAGGTGGACAGGATGGGTGACTGGGGGCAGGTTAGAGATGAAAGTGGAGCCAGGCTCACAGCTTCACCCAGATTCCTCCAGTGCAGCTCCTCGGGGTTCTGTTGAGCTTGCAAGGCTTACTTGAGATGCTTGCATCCAGCGAAGAGCTGGAACGGCTGTCCCCTCGAGGCTCTGGGCAAAGCAAACATGCTGCCTGGCATACTCACTGGAGGGAACAAGGCTGAGGGCTGTAGGGCAAGCTGCCAGCTGGAGCGAGTGAGACATCAGGCTGGAGAGCTGCAGAACTCCGAAGCACAGGAGTACCCAAAAGGGCCTGTTTTGCTCAAAAGCAGAGCGAAGATTTGCTGTATTCCTGGTGACTGTAGTTTCTAAAACACTGGGGGGGGGGGGGTCCACACGCATTTGTGCAGTGCCCTTCACAAAGGCCCGGGTATGCACTCACCTGAATTCTGACGCACATGAGGAAGCTTGCCTGAGTGTGTTAGTAAAGGCTTTATCTCCTCCCCTTCACTCGTCTTTCCTCTCTTCCCTTTCTCCACTCTACCAAAGAAGTTCCTCAGAAGGAAGCGACAGGCCTGAAACAGTAAGAATAAAATTCATATGGAAAAAAGGCCTCCTGTGTTCGGGTCCAGTCATTTTGAGATGAGAATGAAGGTGTCTGCATTTGGTATGCTGACTCTGCTATCATGATAGCTCAGGGCTGCAGGCCAAGGGTGAGATCATGCAGTAATTTCTTTACCTCTTTAAGAGTGGAGCTAAAAACAAGATTCAATCCAAATCACTTGGCTAAATAGCAAGCCATCACTACTTCTCATCAGCCTCCCCTCATGAGACAGGCTGAGGACAGGAAACTCCTAGCCCATTCCCAAGGCATATTTGACACTCTGGAGATAAGAAAGAGCTTTTCAATGGACGTGAACCACAAATCTCACTTCTATCTTATTCTGAAACAATATAGAAAATGCAAGAGTTTCACCCTGGCCAATTCCAAAGCCCACTACTTCTGTAATATCAAGTGCTCTGTGGTCCCTCACGTCTCAGACGGTGACATATCTAAACAGCCCAACCTGGAACATTAATCCGGATCATCATGAGGCACTGGAGGCAGCTGGAAGCCAGTGTTGCTACTACCAGCCTCCCACTTCACTCTCCACAAGAGAAGCTGACAAACTGCTATGATTGAGTCACCAGAAAAGAGGGACAAATGTGAAAAGCAAGGCTTTCTTCATATTTTTTTCTACAGCGAGCCATTGGCTGTCCTGAAATTTGTGACTGCCCTTTTCACACCATCTTGTCACAGCTGCAGGAAAAAGTCTTTGTGCTTCTAAGATGTCTTCCTGCCAGCTGTCTCTTGGGGGAGTCAAGGATCATTAGAACCAAGGAAGGTAAGTTCAAGACATTCTGTCAACAACTATGGAAGAAATGAACATAATGTATGAACTGACCACCTGGGGTACTTGGGGACAATGATAACCTCAATTATTTGAAGTTTGTTCTTTCTGAAATACAGTAGAAATGACGTAATGTAAAGGTAGACTTGAAGGTACCCATTCTTAGATCAATCCAAGATCACAAGGAGAAACTTGTAGAGTTATTCAAGGTGTAGACCATGTTCTTGCTTCCTTGCTGCTGCTGGGATAAAACACTGACTGAAAGCGACATAATGAAGGAGTGGTTTATTTCAACTCTAGGGTTGCAGTCCATTGTTACAGGAACTCATACCAGGAACTCCAGCAGGATCTGGAAGCAGAAATAATGGAGGAAACTTGCTTGCTGACTCACTCATTAATTTCTTATACAGTTCAGGACCCCCTGCCAGGGAATGGTGCCACTCACAGTGGTCTGAGCCCTCCTGCATCAATTAATAATCAATACAATCCCTATATACAAGCCTACAAACCAAACTGATAAAGACAATTACTAAATAAAGACTTTTTTTCCCAGAAGATTTGAGGCTGTGCAAGTTGATAGCCTATGCTAAGCAGGACAGGAACTGACATGAATGGTGCCGTTCCCTCATATTGTTATGCTGACTGATTTTATGCTAACTTGACACAAGTGATCTGATTGGTGGGGGACCTCAATTGATAACATGCCTTCAGAAAACTGAGCTTTAAGCAGACAAGACTGTAGGGGCTTTTTTCTTAATTAGTGGAGCCATCCCTGGACTGGTGGCCTTGGGTCCTATAAGAAAGCAGGCTGAGCAAGCATGAGGAGCAAACCAGTGAGCAGCACTCTTCTACGGCCTTTACATCAACTCTTGCCTCCAGGTTCCTGCCATATTTGAGTTCCTGTCCTGACTTCCTCCAGTGATGAACAGTGTTAAGGAAGCATGAGCCTACTGAACCCTTTCCTCCCCAAGTTGCTCTGGTCATAGTGTCTCATCACAGCAATAGTGACCATGACTAAGGCAGGTGTCTTCTTAAGATTCTCAACATAGCTCCAAGTGTTGGCCTGCTTGGTCTGCTCACTTCTCTGTTCCTAGTGGAGACACTTGAGGGCCTGTTCCAGGCTCACATTATTCCTAAATTTATCATAATTCTCATTCCTCCCAAGGTCAGAGAAAGCTCAGACAGAACAACTCTTGTCTCTGGCCCAACGATGTACCTTTCAAGAAGTGCTACAAAGCCTTGACTATAACTTCTACCCCGAGTCCTCCAAGACCCTGACTCCCAGCCTTGGGAAACCCAGATTCTCTGAAGGACAGTTGGGCTATTTCTCCCAGATGCTTGACAAGGGCTCTCGGCTCCATTCCCGAATTGCACCTGCTTGAGGATGGAATCAGGCGGCCATCTTACCGGGGTTTAGAATCCACGTCTTGGAAGCATTTGGAACCTTATTTGTGACTCTCTTCTCATGCTCTGGTCTAACCTCAGCACCATCACTGTGCCTTGACATATGAACCCAGAGAAAAAGCAACTGTCAGCTTTC
Source organism: Peromyscus leucopus (assembly GCF_004664715.2). Taxonomy (NCBI): domain Eukaryota; kingdom Metazoa; phylum Chordata; class Mammalia; order Rodentia; family Cricetidae; genus Peromyscus; species Peromyscus leucopus. The sequence continues at coordinate 56,558,076 of NC_051069.1, forward strand.
CACCATGAGATAAGATGTCAATCTTTTAGAAGCAAGCTTCAGGTTTGAACAAGGAGTTGTTTCTTCTAATGCTGAGAGGTAAAATGAGTTGCAGCTGATGATTGGAAGAGCAGGTTAGGATGTAATGCCCAAGAGTGTGGGTGATTAATGTATCTGGCCTACTGAACAGTTCATGAGACCATGAAAACAGTCTTGCTTGATTCATTGTTTGTGTTCTGTGATATTTCCCTCTCTCCACACTAAGGATGACTTGTGCACATTCCAATTATCCATAATTTTCATTCTCTTTCTCCCCTCCCTTCCGCACTCTCCTTACTTAGTCTAGTTTTAAATTGTCCAACCGTAACCTTTCACTCCCTATCTCTTTCTCAGCTCTTCTGTAGAGGTTGGGCATGAGGTTTACAATAAAAAAAAAAAAAAAAAAAAAGCCTGCCCCTTTTTGCTCTGGCTCCCAGGAAAGTGGAGGAAAATGGTCTGAGAAAAGACATTGATGTATTAAAACAGTACATGAGACAAAACAAGCTCAGAAACATGTCAGCTATTGTTACTACAATTTCAAGAAAGGGACTCAGCCCGGAACTCAACACCCACAAGCCATAAGTGCTCAACTGAGGGGACCCGTGTACTATACCATCTCATGACGGCTACACGAAGCTTGGTGGGAACCGGGGCATCCCTCTCCCAGTTCACCTGCTTAGCTTTAAACACCCGCATGGCCTTGGCCGGACTTTCTTCTCCACACCCTCGCCTCTTGGGATTTCTCAGCTTCCTGTGATCTACTTGTAAACTCAAAAACCTGAGCAAGCCTAGGCGGCTCCTTCTTCCAACACCAGCTACCACCAGCTGAGTCTCCTCCCCTCAAAAACAACTTGCTATTTGCCCAGAGGGTAGAGCTCTAAGCAAAGCTGTTTACCCACAGTGGAACTCCAAAGGAGGCTCACTCAGCAGGTTTCCTCCCCACTGTCTGAGAGCAGGTCCACCCAGCTGCCCCATAGGATCTGACACATATCTTACACAACTGATTCAGCAGCAGCCAGCCTCCTACATGGAGTTCTTTCCAGTTTGGGTATAAATTAATACCTCTTCCCCACACTGTCACATTCAGATTCCCTTATGAGCAAGAGGTAGAATGTCCTCTTGATGGTCAGAACGCTAACTGCCCATACCACCTTATGTGCCCTGAGCCCCAGTCAAATCCAATTAGAGATGCCAGAGCCAGTGTGCTTACCGCACCTCCAGACCTTCACAGAGGCTTCCCCTCCCTCTGCTGGGAACCTCCTTCCCTACCAGAATTGCCACCCATGAACTGAAGAACTTGAATTTGTCATTTAGAACTTGGTGTCATACCTCCACTCCTGAGACCTCTTAAGGTCTTACCAGTACCCATCCCCCAAACTGGGGTTAGTTACACCTCCTTGGCTTATATCTACTAACATATCATGTTTAACTTGTATTTTGTTTTCCTTAGTAAACTATGAATTCTTTGGCAGCTGACTCTTCATTTTATAGCTGTGTATATCTACTAACTATAACAATAGACTCATCAAACACTAATATTAAGCAAATAATTGAGCCCTGGATGAATTTCTAAGATGACTTGGTAGGTTAGCTCTGTTGCCTTGCAGACCAGAGAACAGAGATCTGGAGCTGGAGGGACAATGCATTCAGTAACATGCTTGCCTTGTGAACATAAGGATGTGATTTCAATCCCCAGGACCTACATGAAGAGGACAGATGTGGCAGTAGACACTTGTAATCCCAGTGCTGGGAAGAGAGACAGGTAGATCCTGGGGGTCCGATAGCTAGCCAGCCAAGCTGAAGTGGTGAGTTCTAGTTTAGCGAGGGGCCCTGTCTCAAAAGAGTCAAGGTGGACAGTGGAGGAAGGGGGACGATAATTAATTAAAAGGAAGCTTGTTCCCACAGAAGTTGAGTGTGCCCTGAGTGTGCAGGATAAAGAACAGTGGTGAAGCTCTCCAGTCACAGAGGAACATCCTCAGTTCTTGTGAGGTAAGAAGGAAGGAAGCTCATACGACTGAGTTAGCCGAGCTGATCAAGCTTCTCAAGTCTGATCCCAAGTGCTTTATTTTTAACATATTTAAGCACAGTACAACTTGGGAAAAAAGTTTCCTCCTGACAATTATCACAACAAAGCTCAGGATAAGGGTCTGGGGAGGAAGGGTTTGTGATAAGCATCATGGCAAACTCTTTTGCAAAGTACATGGGACCTCTGGTATGTATTCACAACATGCCCCCATGGTTGGGCATGGTCGCGCATGCCCTGCGGGACCTAGCCACTTCTGCCTAGTCATTTCCGGGTCAAAACGTCTCACCTCGTGGCTTTTCGTGGTTTCATAAAGCGCACAGTGCAACCATGTGATCTACACGCACGTGTGGAATAGTCACATGGCCCTGTGTATGCAGGCGCGGCCCAGCCTTTATAAGCCGGCGCCATGATTCCTGGACTCACTTCACTCGCGTGTCTTTCCGCAGGCCTGTGCACATCTGTCCCTCTCCCTTACCTTAATAAAACTCTTGTTAGTGGATTCTGTCATGTTTCATGACGTTTCCTCACAGGGTAAGAGCACCGCAAAAAACAAACAAACAAACAAACAAACAACAACAAAAAAAAAAACCTCTTTCCTAAGAGTGGGTTATTTGTAGCCCGGTGGTGGCACACGCCTTTAATTCCAGCATGTGGGAGGCAGAGGCAGGTGGATCTCTGTGAGTTCGAGGCCAGCCTGGTCTATAGAGTGAGTTCCAGGAAAGGTGCAAAGCTACACAGAAAAACCCTGTCTCGAAAAAGAAAAAAAAAGAGTGGGTTATTTGGGTGAGGTCTGGCCCTACAGATAGTAAAAGATCACTGGGCTACTAATCAACATCCACTCCTCCAGCCTTTTGGATGGAACAAGGATAAATCCCTTCTGTTGAGGAGAAAAGCCTGAATGCTTAAGATTTCTGGTTTCTCTAATGTTTAGTTGAGAGCATGTGAAGCTCGTGCCCTCCACAAAGGCAACGGTTCTATAAAGGGAAATGCATCTAGGAAGAAATCTTCCTGTAGACAAGTACTCTCCCCAAAGGATGCCATCGTGGCCCTTACCATCTGGCTGTTAGAAGAAAGTTTCAAAAGAGCCAGTGTTCAAATGACAGCCCTGTTCCCCTTGTTCTACACATGTCAAAGTTGTAAACCCACGTAAGACATATTTATTATAAAAGAAAACAATTTAAATGGTTTTTACCTGGAAGCTCTTCATGGGTTCCCAGAAGAAATCCTTGTTGAAGGCTAGACAATCTAGCTAATAGAAACCTATGTTGAAGGTGTAGGAGCCATGAGAAGACACTCTGGAAACAGTGGCTAGTTCTAATTTGCATGTTTCTGCTTGTCAGCTGCACAACCTTCAAAGACCAGATTCCCTTTCCAGCAAATTAACAAAGCTGAGATGGTCTAAACAAGAAAACCTAAAGGGAACCCACCGGGAGGAACATTTACACTTAGAGACCAAAGCTAAGATCTTGGAAGCATCCAAAGGGACAAGCACTCACAGGGGAACACAGTTAAGACCATATAGTCCATCTCTCCTCAGAAGTCATAAGGTCAAAGACAAAGTAGCCCAATATTTTTCAAATACTGAAAGAACAGGATTTAAAGGTAGTTTTCTATTCTTAATGAAAACATCCTGGGTGAAAAGAACCATGAGAGGAGGTGTTCTCGACTGGGAAAGCTGGTTCAGTTTATCATGGGCAGACATGGAAAGGAATGACTGAAGAATGTCATCAGAACAGGTCAGGAAAGAAGGAATCCCAGGACATGTGGAGAGAAGACAGAAGGGTGTATCATGATAAAATGCAGAATGGTTTCAGAAATCTATAAAAATTCTGGTAATCAATAAATTTAGCAATGATACAGGATAAAAACCCCAACACAGACATGGTACATTCATATACTAACACAAAGCTCACAGAAACCAACAAAAATTAAGTATGACAGTGTTACATTCACTCTAGAGTAAAAGAAGTACATGTGAATCTAAGAAAATGTGTGCTGTGAAGCTATAAGACACTGGTAAAAATACATCACAGGATCTGAACACATGAAGTTCTGTTCTTCTCTTTAAAGAGTAGAAGATTCACTACAGTAAATGTGGCCGTTCTCCTTATGTAAATATGGAGGTTCGACACAATTCCTGTCAAAACCCCAACAACTGTTTCTGCAGACACAAATAATAATATTCTAAAGTTTATATGAAAATGCAAATGAGCTCATTTGCTAAAATAATTTTGAAGTTTTTAATTAAATTTGTTATTAGGCAGTTCACCCATGTGCACAATGTATACCAACCAGTCCCAACTGCCTCCCACCCCTGTCTACTCCAGCCTGTGACTCTACCTTCTTGCTCTTACATACTTCCTACCCCCTCTTCCGCAATGTCCCCGAGGCTTAGAGAGGGTGGTACAGGTGATGTGTTTAGGGCTGAGCCCACAGCTGACACATATTCTCTGTATCTTGGGCAGACATGAATCTAATTCACCACCATTGGTTGTAAAGAAGAGGTATCTCTGGTTTATTCCAGAACTGGGTGGTTAGCTGGGCTTCTGGTTCCAGGACGGATCCCCCTTCCCTTCACCTCCACAGAGCAGTCCTAAAATGCAGCCAGCGGACAGGTGGTGACCCCCACAGCAGTTAGGCACAGTTTCACCGGAGCACATCTTGCCCAGAGGAATGGCCTTCTGATTCACACGGTTTGCAGCGAACCTTTGGCAAGATGGATGATGCCCTTTCTCCCCGAATAGCCCACTTAGCACCCTCCGGTGTGCTGGATGCTAGTCAGCAGGGAGGAAGTTCCCAGCCAAAAGCCAGCCTGTTTTCTCTGCTTCCTACAATCAAGCTGTGTGGTGTCCTCTGTAGTGGGACCTTATGCTCTAGTTCTGGTGGGCAGTCACAAGGGTCCACAAGGGCTTGTACAGTATCGGTTGGACTGATAGTGAAGTGGCCTTGGCCAGCTTGAGTTTTGACATGTTTTATGGAACATTAAATGAACTTATCACTGCTTAGCTGTGTGATGAGCACACAGAGGCCCAGCTCAGGCCGCCTGGGGCTATGGATTCTATTGCAAAATGATCACATTATATACAGACTTTTGAGACTGAGCTTTGATGTGTGTGCCTTAGCGCCTTGGGTCCTCTTACTGGAGAATTTAGCGAACCCTCCTAATTCAGCAGACACTTGATAAATCTTTTTAGTTTCCACCTAAGAATTTTCTGATTATAGCCTTTCTGCAAATGTTCAGCAGGAGCTGAGGTGAGAGATACAGTAAGAATTCAGTAAATGCTTTGAGTATTCTCGGCAAACCATGACCACATTGATGAAGATGAAGCCAGGTCACAGGAATTCTCACTGGAAGTCATACTCCTGTGAGGGGCTGAGTGGAGAAGAGTTTTCTCTGATCTGCTCAAGAGGTCTCATCAGCCTTCTGGGCTAGCCACTGGCATCTGAGAAGGCCCAGCACAGGGTTAAGGGTTCTGTCTGCGGCTACAGAACAGAGAGAAGCTAAGAGGCCCAAGAGGGGATTAAACCCATGACCTACTCCTCATTAGTGCAGTGTTCGAGCAGACTGAAAAATAACACGGGCTTCCAGGGTGTCAGCAAATCCTGACCTACTTAGACAGGGGGGTTGAAAGTGCAGATTTCCCCTCCAACATCAGCACAAGCCGTCTCTGGGAACAGAAAGGACAGAGAAAGCCCCTTTACAGGGAATTTCTGGGTCAATAACTCTCATCTCTTGCTCGTACAGTAATTACTGGATTATGTTGCCCAATTATCCGTACATTCAATAACTGCCCCTCTCTGCCTACATGCTCGTGTCCCAACAAGTATAACAAGTAGTAGGCAATATGTTAAGGCCATTTGAGGCCTTGTGACATTGGCTATGTCCCTGCCATTAAG